>NW_024607279.1:0-21869 GCF_018296145.1 Oncorhynchus tshawytscha | reverse complement strand
TATATAGTAACCAACATGGTCTATAGTTAGATATATAGTAACCAACATGGTCTATAGTCTATTGTTATATATATATAGTAACCAACATGGTCTATAGTTAGATATATAGTAACCAACATGGTCTATAGTTAGATATATAGTAACCAACATGGTCTATAGTAAGATGTAACCAGTTAGTCTAACTGACTTTACATTATAATTTTACAGTATACTATACTATATTCTACTATATTCTACTTTAATAAATGGTTTCGTACTCTTCTATATTGTACTATATTCTGCTATACTTTGCAATATTCTATTATATTCTACTGTACTATGTTCCACTATATTCTACTGTACTATGTTCCACTATATTCTATTATATGCCATTATATTCCACTATAGTTTACCCAAATCTACTACATTCTACTTTATGCTACTATATTCTACTCTACTATATTCTACTGTATTAGACTCTATTACACTATATTCTAATCTACTATATTATACTCTACTATAGTCTACTATATACTTCTTTACTATTTGCTACTGTAGTATATTCTACTGTACGTTTCTGTACTATATTGTACTATATTCTACTCTACTACATACCTACTATATTATTTACTTGACCTAATTCTACAGTTTTCTACTATATTTTGCTATATTCTACTCTACTCTATTCACTGTACTATATTCTACTACTTTTTTCTATACTATATTGTACTTTTTTTACTGTACTTTATTCTACTATTTTGTACTATATTTTACTGTACTATATGCTACTATGTTCTACTATATTTTACTGTACTATATTCTACTCTACTATATTGTATTCATTCTAATATATTCTACTAGATTTAGTGTATTCTACTACTATATCTACCTGGCTAAATTGACCACCTATATGGAGAGTCTGACTATAGATGCACTGATTATGAGGAATTTCCGCTGTATATATGATATAATATTACTATACGAATATGATTTATTATATACAGAAACACATGTCCATATTGGGACTCTGCGACCTGTCCATATTGGGACTCTGTGACCTGTCTATATTGGGACTCTGTGACCTGTCCATATTGGGACTCTGTGACCTGTCCATATTGGGACTCTGTGACCTGTCCATATAGGGACTCTGTGACCTGTCCATATAGGGACTCTGTGACCTGTCCATATTGGCACTCTGTGATCTGTCCATATAGGGACTCTGTGACCTGTCCATATAGGGACTCTGTGACCTGTCCATATTGGGACTCTGTGACCTGTCCATATAGGGACTCTGTGACCTGTCCATATAGGGACTCTGTGACCTGTTCATATTGGCACTCTGTGATCTGTCCATATTTGGACTCTGTGACCTGTCCATATTGGGACTCTGTGACCTGTCCATATTGGACTCTGTGACTCTGTCCATATAGGGACTCTGTCCATATCCATATTGGGACTCTGTGACCTGTCCATATAGGGACTCTGTGACCTGTCCATATAGGGACTCTGTGACCTGTCCATATTGGGACTCTGTGATCTGTCCATATTGGGGACTCTGTGACCTGTCCATATTGGGACTCTGTGACCTGTCCATATTGGGACTCTGTGACCTGTCCATATTGGGACTCTGTGACCTGTCCATATAGGGACTCTGTGACCTGTCCACCTGTCCATATGGGACTCTGTGACCTGTCCATGTCCATATATAGGGACTCTGTGACCTGTCCATATTGGGACTCTGTGACCTGTCCATATAGGGACTCTGTGACCTGTCCATATAGGGACTCTGTGACCTGTCCATATTGGGACTCTGTGACCTGTCCATATAGGGACTCTGTGACCTGTCCATATTGGGACTCTGTGACCTGTCCATATAGGGACTCTGTGACCTGTCCATATTGGGACTCTGTGACCTGTCCATATAGGGACTCTGTGACCTGTCCATATAGGGACTCTGTGACCTGTCCATATTGGGACTCTGTGACCTGTCCATATTGGGACTCTGTGACCTGTCCATATAGGGACTCTGTGACCTGTCCATATTGGGACTCTGTGACCTGTCCATATAGGGACTCTGTGACCTGTCCATATAGGGACTCTGTGACCTGGGACTCCCTGTCCATATTGGGACTCTGAGACCTGTCCATATAGACCTGTCCATATAGGGACTCTGTGACCTGTCCATATAGGGACTCTGTGACCTGTCCATATTGGCACTCTGTGATCTGTCCATATAGGGACTCTGTGACCTGTCCATATAGGGACTCTGTGACCTGTCCATATTGGCACTCTGTGATCTGTCCATATAGGGACTCTGTGACCTGTCCATATAGGGACTCTGTGACCTGCCCATATTGGGACTCTTTGACCTGTCCATATAGGGACTCTGTGACCTGTCCATATAGGGACTCTGTGACCTGTCCATATAGGGACTCTGTGACCTGTCCATATAGGGACTCTGTGATCTGTCCATATAGGGACTCTGTGACCTGCCCGTATTGGGACTCTTTGACCTGTCCATATAGGGACTCTGTGACCTGTCCATATAGGGACTCTGTGACCTGCCCGTATTGGGACTCTTTTACCTGTCCATATAAGGACTCTGTGACCTGTCCATATTGGGACTCTGTGACCTGTGCATTCCATGCGAAACAACAGCTACTAAAACTACAGCTCAACACACACATGGAGAAACAGCCACCATCAACAACAAGAAACCAACCATCAAAGAGCGTGAGAAGCATGTAATGGCTCTAATGTGTGTTATGGAGAGGAAATCACACAAACACCGGCATGTGTGAGAGATATGGAGCCTGGTAAACATGGTTGATTTCTTATCGATAGGAAGCAGTCTGTATCGGACCGATACCGTCTCTCTCTCTCTCGGTCTCGGTGTCTCCATCTATCAGCACAGGAAAAATAGCGGAGGAGGAGGCGTGCGGGTGTGAGCGGCGCGCATCCGTGAAACGGCGTTCAGCGGAGAGAGAGGGAGAGAGAGCGCATTTATTCCGCATACGACAGAGAGCAGACAGACAGAGCGGCTAGCTATGCGACAGCAGCAACGACATACTAACGACAAGGTAATGAAATGTCACCCACGGTTGGATTTTCACCGTATCGTCTTAGATGGGTCGTAGGCTAGTTGTTTTTTTTTTATCAGGCCGCTGTTATAACAGATTGTGCTGCTTGTGTGTGTGTGTGTTCCGCAGATGTTGAGTTTCGCTGTACTGTGTGTGTGTGCCGTCGCCGGTGAAGTGTCCGCGCGCTCTACCAGCTGGAATTTCCTGGATGACAAGTCGTTAACAGCACGATGGGACAAATTTCGGGATGTAAGTTATCTCTCTACCTATCGCTCTACCTATATATCTACCTATATCTCTACCTATCTCTCTACCTATGTCTACCTATCTCTCTACCTATCTCTCTACCTATCTCTCTACCTATCTAGCCTCTCCTCTTCCTCTCCTCTGTCCGTCCCTGTTGTGATCACGCGCCTCTCGTTTTCTCCTTATCTCCTTATGTCCGTGGCGTGCGCATCACGGGGCTATGATGAACTGAAGCCTGTTCCATGTGTCGCCTCTCAGTCCGCACATTAGACGGTACAATAGGAGGACGTGACGTGTGAAGCAGAGAGTAGATGTCTTGTTTTTATTATAATAATAATACAAGTATTAATGTCTTTAATATCACCTTCTTTTAATATACATGATTGTAGTAATCTGCTAGTGTGTGTCAGGGCATTGCATGATGGGGAGGAGGAGAGGAAGAGAGAGGGGGGGGTGCGGTTCCATTATCTTGTGTTGTTAGACAGCAACCATTACACTGACTTGTTTACATCAGGCCTGTTACAATTAAGTGGAAGAGAACACACACACACACGCACACACACACACACACACACACACACACACACACACCTCTCTCCCCATTCTCTCTCCTTCTCACCCCTCCTCACTCTCTCTCTCTCTCTCTCTCTCTCTCTCTCTCTCTCTCTCTCTCTCTCTCTCTCTCTCTCTCTCTCTCTCTCTCTCTCTCTCTCTCTCTCTCTCTCTCTCTCTCTGCTCTCCTCTCCTCTCTCTCTCTCTCTCCTCTCTCTCTCTCTCTCTCTCTCTCTCTCTCTCTCTCTCTCTCTCTCTCTCCTCTCTCTCTCTCTCTCTCTCTCTCTCTCTCTCTCTCTCTCTCTCTCTCTCTCTCTCTCTCTCTCTCTCTCTCTCTCTCTCTCTCTCTCTCTCTCTCTCTCTCTCTCTCTCTCTCTCTCTCTCTCTCTCTCTCCCCTCTCTCTCTCTCTCTCTCTCTCTCTCTCTCTCTCTCTCTCTCTCCTCTCTCTCTCTCTCTCTCTCTCTCTCTCTCTCCTGCTCTCCCCTCCTCTCTCTCTCTCTCTCTCTCTCTCTCTCTCTCTCTCTCTCTCTCTCCTCTCTCTCTCTCTCTCTCTCTCTCTCTCTCTCTCTCTCTCTCTCTCTCTCTCTCTCTCCTCTCTCTCTCTCTCTCTCTCTCTTCTCTCTCTCTCTCTCTCTCTCTCTCTCTGCTCTCCCCTCCTCTCTCTCTCTCGTTCTATCTCTATCTCTGTTAAATGCTGAAGACACATTTCAGTTGAGTGCATTCCTGTCTCATACACTCCAACTAAACATATCTGCGCAGCTCAGGTGGACCATGTGACACAGCTGAGAACCAATTATAGAGCAGGGTTTGGTTTATGCAAATAAGATGCAGGGATGAGGGGTGAGTGTGTGTGTGTGTGTGTGCAAAAACCTAAGAAATTAATTGAGAAATCTATTCAACCAAAAACATAGAGACCCAGAAAACCTGAGTCTACGCCTTCACTATGGTGAATCACTAAAACAATACAGAAATACACTACGGAAAAGAAGGAACAGCACGTCGGAAATCAGCTCAATGTAATTGAATTCAATGTAATTGAAGAATCCGTAGACTCCAACCACTTCTGGGAAAATTGGAAAACACTAAACAAACAAGGACACGAAGAATGATCTATCTGAAATGGAGATGTATGGGTAAACCACTTCTCCAATATTTTTGGCTCTATAACAAAGAATAAAGAGCAAAAACATATACATGATCAAATACAGATCTTAGAATCAACTATTAAAGACTACCAGAACCCACTGGATTCTCCAATTACATTGAATGAGTTACAGGACAAAATAAAACCCCTCCAACCCAAAAAGGCCTGTGGTGTTGATGGTATCCTCAATGAAATGATCAAATATACAGACAACAAATTCCAATTGGCTAAACTTAAACTCTTTAACATCATCCTTAGCTCTGGCATCTTCCCCAATATTTTGGAACCAAGGACTGATCACCCCAATCCACAAAAGTGGAGACAAATTTGACCCCAATAACTACCGTGGGATATGCGTCAACAGCAACCTTGGGAAAATCCTCAGCATTATCATTAACAGCAGACTCATACATTTCCTCAGTGAAAATAATGTACTGAGAAATTTTTTACCAAATTACCGTACAGACCATGTATTCACCCTGCACACCCTAATTGACAACCAAACAAACCAAAACAAAGGCAAAGTCCACAAACAACAAGAGTGCTTTTAAAATTGGCAAAACACACACATTTCTTTCAACAGGGTCGTGGGGTGAGACAGGGATGCAGCTTAAGCCCCACCCTCTTCAACATATATATCAACATATATATCAACGAATTAGCGAGGGCACGAGAACAGTCTGCAGCACCCTACTAGAATCTGAAGTCAAATGTAAACTTTAAAATTCCACCTAGACACCGTTGCCCTAGAGCACACAAAAAACTATACATACCTCGGCCTAAACATCAACTAGGTAACTTCCACAAAGCTGTGAACGATCTCAAGAAGGGCCATCAAAAGGAACATAAAATTTGACATACCAATTAGGATCTGGCTAAAAATACTTGAATCAGTTATAGAACCCATTGTGGTTGTGAGGTCTGGGGTCACCAACCAAGACTTCACTAAATGGGACAAACACCATATTGAGACTCTGCATGCAGAATTCTGCAAAAAAAACCTCTGTGTAAAACGTGTACAACGTAGAACACCAAATAATGCAGAGCAGAATGAGGCCGATACCCGCTAATGATCAAAATCCAGAAAAGAGCCGTCAAATTCTACAACCACCTAAAAGGAAGTGATTCCCAAACCTTCCATAACAAAGCCATCACCTACAGAGAGATGAACCAAGAGAGTCCCCAAAGCAAGCTGGTCCTGGGGCTCTGTTCACAAACACAAACAGACCCCACAGAGCCCCAGGACAGCAGCACAATTAGACCCAACCAAATCATGAGAAAACAAAAAGAGAATTACTTGACACATTGGAAAGAATGAACAAAAAAAACAGAGCAAACTAGAATGCTATTTGTCCCTACACAGAGAGTACACAGTGGCAGAATACCTGACCACTGTGACTGGCCCAAACTTAAGGAAAGCTTTGACTATGTACAGACTCTATGAGCATAGCCTTGCTATTGAGAAAGGCCGCCATAGGCAGACATGGCTCTCAAGAGAAGACAGGCTATGTGCTCACTGCCCACAAAATGAGGTGGAAACTGAGCTGCACTTCCTAACCTCCTGTCCAATGTATGACCATATTAGAGACATATAGTTCCCTCAGATTACACAGACACACAAAGACATTAGAAAACAAATCCAATCTTGATAAAAAACTCCCATATCTACTGGGTGAAACTCCACAGTGTGACATCACAGCAGCAAGATTTGTAACCTGTTGCCACAAGAAAAGGGCAACCAGTGAAGAACAAACACCATTGTAAATACAACAATTTTTTATTTATTTTCCATTTTTTACTTTAACCATTTGCACATCATTACAACACTATATATTTTGGAACTTTTGTGAGTGTAATGTTTACTGTTCATTTTTATTGTTTATTTCACTTTTGTTTATTTTCTACTCCACTTGCTTTGGCAATGTTAACATATGTTTCCCATGCCAATAAAGCCTCTTGAATTGAATTTGAATTGAGTGAGAGAGATGGATGGAGAGAAAGAGGGAGAGATAGTGAGAGAGAGATACAGAGAGATGGAGGGAGAGAGAGAGAGAGATAAATGGAGGGAGAGAGATAAATGGAGGGAGAGGGAGAGAGAGAGATGGATGGAGGGAGAGGGAGAGAGAGAGAGTTGGATGGAGAGAGAGAGATGGAGGGAGAGATATATATACAGAGAGAGAGAGAGACAGAGAGAGAGAAAGATAGAGAGGGGTATTTGGTATTTTCTTAGAATCCCCATTAGCTGTTGCAGCTACTATTCCAAAACAAGGACAGAACTACATAGATCTTTTTATCGTTGTATAAAACATATCAATACATACACACAAAATATATCGGTCAAATAGGGCTGTTTTCTTAAACCAAGTTCGCTGTTCATTTAAGGAGGAGAGAGAGAGATACAGAGAGAGAGATAGAGAGAGAGTGAGAGAGCGAGAGAGACAGAGAGAGAATGGAGAGCAAGATATATATATATATATATATATATATATATAGAGAGAGAGAAAGAATAGAGAGAGAGAGATTAAGAAAGGAGGGAGATTTTATACTTGGACACCATTAGTGTTATTGGAGTTTGTGTCAAATAAAATAAAATGTTATTGTTTGTGTACACATCATTTCAGATGTTATTGTGGATGTAGAGAAATGCTCCAACAGTGAAATGCTTGTATTCCTAGCTCCAACAGTGCAGTTGTATCAAACAATTCACAACAATACACACAAATCCCCCCCACAAAAAAAGGAATTAAGAAATATCAGTATGAGCAATATCAGAAACTGGAATATAAATATATATAAATGAATATGTATAATATAAATATATATAATATAAATATATATATACTATAAATATATATAACATGAATATATATCATATAAATATATATAATATTAATATGGTTGGTCTCAATGGTTCATCTGTAGAAGTTTGTGAGGGTTTTAGGTGCTAATCCAAATTTCTTCAGAGTCCTGAGGTTGAAGAGGTCTTCACCAAACTGTCTGTGTGGATGGAGTCCTAAGGTCTTCACCAAACTGTCTGTGTGGATGGAGTCCTAAGGTCTTCACCAAACTGTCTGTGTGGATGGAGTCCTAAGGTCTTCACCAAGCTGTCTGTGTGGATGGAGTCCTAAGGTCTTCACCAAACTGTCTGTGTGGATGGAGTCCTAAGGTCTTCACCAAACTGTCTGTGTGGATGGAGTCCTAAGGTCTTCACCAAACTGTCTGTGTGGATGGAGTCCTAAGGTCTTCACCAAACTGTCTGTGTGGATGGAGTCCTAAGGTCTTCACCAAACTGTCTGTGTGGATGGAGTCCTAAGGTCTTCACCAAACTGTCTGTGTGGATGGAGTCCTAAGGTCTTCACCAAACTGTCTGTGTGGATGGAGTCCTAAGGTCTTCACCAAACTGTCTGTGTGGATGGAGTCCTAAGGTCTTCACCAAACTGTCTGTGTGGATGGAGTCCTAAGGTCTTCACCAAACTGTCTGTGTGGATGGAGTCCTAAGGTCTTCACCAAACTGTCTGTGTGGATGGACCATTACAGGTTGTCAGTGATGTGCACACTGAGGAACTTGACTTTTTTCACCCTCTCCACGGCGTCCCCATCGATGTGGATGGGAGGGTGTTCTCGCTGCTGTTTCCTGATGTCCATGACCAACTCCTTCGTTTCGTTGATGTTGAGGGAGAGGTTATTTTCCTGACACCACTCCACCAGGGCCCACAACTCATCCCTGTAGGCTGTCTCGTCATCTTGTTGTTGTTGGCAATCAGGCCTACCACTGTTGTGTCATCTGCAAACTTGATGATTGAGTTGGAGGCGTGCATGACCACACAGTCATGGGTGAACAGGGAGTACAGGAGAGGACTGAGCACACACTGGAGGTGTTGTTGCCTACAGTACCTTCACCACCTGGGGGTGGCCCGTCAGGAAGTCCAAGACCCAGAGTCCTGAGATTGGTGATTCGTTTTGAAGGCTGAACTGTGGTCGCTAAACAACACTCTTACATAGGTATTCCTCTTATTCCTCTTGTCCAGATGGGCAGATCGTCTGTGGATCCGTTCGGACGGTATGCACATTTTAGTGGGTCTAGGGTGTCGGATAAGGTGGAGGTGATATGATCCTTAACTAGTTTCTCAAAGCACTTCACGATGACAGAAGTGAGTGTTACGGGCCGATAGTAATTTAGCTCAGTTACCTTTGCTTTCTTAGGTACAGGAACAATAGCGGACATCTTGAAACAAGTGGAGACAGCAGACTGGGACAGGGAGAGATTGAAAATGTCCATAAACACACTACAGCCAGCTTGTCTGCTCATGCTCTGAGAACACGGCTCGGAATATCTCTGGGCTGGTAGCCTTGCAAGGGTTAACACTCACAAATGTCTTACTCCCGTTGGCTACGGAGAAGGAGAGCTTACAGTTGTCGTGGCCCGCGTCGGTGGCGCTGTGTTTTCCTTGAAGAAAGGTGTTTAGCTTCTCCGGTCTGCGACGTGTCTGGTTTTCCCTTTAAAGTCCACTAGAGTCCCTGACGTCTCGTGTCTGAGCCGTTAGACCGTTTGAACTGTTTGATTGCTTTACATAGCTGGACTCTTTTTTTATTTTATTTTATTTAACTAGGCAAGTCAGGTTGTGATACAGCCTGGAATCGAACCAGGGTCTGTAGTGATACCTCTAGCACTGAGATGCAATGCCTTAGACCGCTGCGCCACTCATCTATGTATCCCAGTCAACTTGCCGTGGTTAAATGTGGTGCTTCCGCAGTTTTTTGGTTTGGTTTCTAATCATCACAGTAGAAATAACATCCTCTATCCACTTCCTGATGAACTTAGTCACAGAATCAGTGTTTCTACGTCAATGCTAATCTCAGAAGGCATACCGGAACACATTCCAGTCCTTGTGATCAAAAACAATCTTGAAGAATAAATTCCATTTGATCAGACCAACTTTAAACAATGTTCCTGTTTTAAGTTTCTGCCTATAGGAAGGGAGGAGCAGAATAGAGGCGTGATCTGATTTGTCGAATGGAGGGTGGGGGAGGGCCTTGTTGCCGTTCCGGAAGGGGGAGTAGCAGAATAGAGGTGTGATCTGATTTGTCGAATGGAGGGTGGGGAGGGCCTTGTTGCCGTTCCGGAAGGGGGAGTAGCAGAATAGAGGCGTGATCTGATTTGTCGAATGGAGGGTGGGGGAGGGCCTTGTCGCCGTTCCGGAAGGGGGAGGAGCAAGAGTTCTCGATGGGTGACAAGGGACGTGTCGATAAAACTTGGTTTCCTCAGATTCACAAAATCAATTATTCATTTATCATTTAATGTATTATTTTTTATCAATGATTTATTAATGTTCCCAGCTACAATACATGCAGTTTCCAGTTTGCACAAAATCCAGCGTAGTTCCTTGTGAGTCTCAGTGTCGGCTTGGGTGGGAAAGAAGGAGGGAGGAAGGGAGAGAGAGATGGAGAGACACCATTAGTGTTATTGGAGTGTATGTGTGTGCGTTGCTGTGTTTGTGTGTGTGTGTGTGTTTGCGACTGTTCCTCTTCTCTGTTGTCGGAGTCTTGGAGCTGCCCCTGGGATGAATGGAGCTGCCAGGACATGTCCTGAATGTGTGTCTGTGTGCTTACTGTGCTTGTGTGTGCGTGTTCCATTAAGGAGTGAGTCCTCAGCCGCTGGCCTGGTCAGAGAGAGTGAGAGGCTCGACCCCCATAATGTGCACTGCTCTCTTTATTCTGTCCCCATCCTGTCTCTGCCGTTCTAGGGTGATTGGTCTATAAATACTCCACAGAGTTGCTTTGCCGGACTGGGTTTATTCTGTATGCTTGGCTGGACAGGGTTTATTCTGTCTGCTGGCTGGACTGGGTTTATTCTGTCTGCTGGCTGGACTGGGTTCATTCTGTCTGCTTGGCTGGACAGGGTTTATTCTGTCTGCTTGGCTGGACTGGGTTCATTCTGTCTGCTTGGCTGGACTGGGTTTATTCTGTCTGCTTGGCTGGACTGGGTTCATTCTGTCTGCTTGGCTGGACTGGGTTTATTCTGTCTGCTGGTTGGACAGGGTTTATCCTGTCTGCTTGGCTGGACTGGGTTCATTCTGTCTGCTTGGCTGGACTGGGTTTATTCTGTCTGCTTGGCTGGACTGGGTTTATTCTGTCTGCTTGGCTGGACTGGGTTCATTCTGTCTGCTTGGCTGGACTGGGTTTATTCTGTCTGCTGGCTGGACAGGGTTTATTCTGTCTGCTTGGCTGGACTGGGTTCATTCTGTCTGCTTGGCTGGACTGGGTTCATTCTGTCTGCTTGGCTGGACTGGGTTTATTCTGTCTGCTTGGCTGGACTGGGTTCCTTCTGTCTGCTTGGCCGGACTGGGTTTATTCTGTCTGCTTGGCTGGACTGGGTTTATTCTGTCTGCTTGGCTGGACTGGGTTTATTCTGTCTGCTTGGCTGGACAGGGTTTATTCTGCCTGCTTGGCTGGACAGGGTTTATTCTGTCTGCTTGGCTGGACAGGGTTTATTTTGTCTGCTGGCCGGACTGGGTTTTTTCTGTCTGCTGGCCGGACTGGGTTTATTCTGTCTGCTGGCCGGACTGGGTTCATTCTGCCTGCTGGCCGGACTGGGTTTATTCTGTCTGCTGGCCGGACTGGGTTTATTCAGTCTGCTGGCCGGACTGGGTTCATTCTGCCTGCTGGCCGGACTGGGTTTATTCTGTCTGCTGGCCGGACTGGGTTCATTCTGTCTGCTGGCCGGACTGGGTTTATTTTGTCTGCTGGCCGGACTGGGTTTTTTCTGTCTGCTGGCCGGACTGGGTTTATTCTGTCTGCTGGCCGGACTGGGTTCATTCTGCCTGCTGGCCGGACTGGGTTCATTCTGTCTGCTGGCCGGACTGGGTTTATTCAGTCTGCTGGCCGGACTGGGTTCATTCTGCCTGCTGGCCGGACTGGGTTTATTCTGTCTGCTGGCCGGACTGGGTTCATTTTGTCTGCTGGCCGGACTGGGTTTATTCTGTCTGCTGGCCGGACTGGGTTCATTCTGCCTGCTGGCCGGACTGGGTTTATTCTGTCTGCTGGCCGGACTGGGTTCATTCTGTCTGCTGGCCGGTCTGGGTTTATTCTGTCTGCTGGCTGGACTGGGTTTATTCTGTCTGCTGGCCGGACTGGGTTCATTCTGCCTGCTGGCCGGACTGGGTTTATTCTGTCTGCTGGCCGGACTGGGTTCATTCTGTCTGCTGGCCAGACTGGGTTTATTCTGTCTGCTGGCCGGACTGGGTTCATTCTGCCTGCTGGCCGGACTGGGTTTATTCTGTCTGCTGGCCGGACTGGGTTTATTCAGTCTGCTGGCCGGACTGGGTTTATTCAGTCTGCTGGCCGGACTGGGTTTATTCAGTCTGCTGGCCGGACTGGGTTTATTCTGTCTGCTGGCCGGACTGGGTTTATTTTGTCTGCTGGCCGGACTGGGTTCATTCTGCCTGCTGGCCGGACTGGGTTTATTCTGTCTGCTGGCCGGACTGGGTTTATTCTGCCTGCTGGCCGGACTGGGTTTATTCAGTCTGCTGGCCGGACTGGGTTCATTCTGCCTGCTTGGCTCTATAAAGAACCAGCATGTGTTATATTAATTGTTCTAAAACCTTTGATTGATTGATTGATTGATTGGCCTAATACTAAATTTGTCTTGCAAACTACATCATAGATACTTATAGACACCATATACCACAGGACAAACAACACTTAGAGACGACACATATCATAGGACAGGACACGGTTGGACGTACTGCCAAATTCTCTAAAACGACGTTGGAGGCGGCTTATGGTAGAGATATTAACATTAAATGAACTGGCAACAGCTCTGGTGGACATTCCTGCAGTCAGGATGGCAATTGCACGCTCCCTCAAAACTAAAGACATCTGTGACATTGTGTTGTATGACAAAACTGCACATTTTAGAGTGGCCTTTTAATGTACACAGCACAAGGTGCACCTGTGTAATGAGAGAGACAGACAGACAGACAGGCAGGCAGGCAGGCAGGCAGACAGACAGACAGACAGACAGACAGACAGACAGACAGACAGACAGACAGACAGACAGACAGACAGACAGACAGACAGACAGACAGACAGACAGACAGACAGACAGACAGAGATCTACTATGGAGGACAGGAGGGACACAAAGGAAATTAGATGAGAGAGGGATCTACTGTGAAGGACAGGAGGGACACATTTGAAATGAGAGGGAGAGAATAGAGAGACAGAGAAAGACAGAGAGTAGGGAAGGTGAACAGATTGTCAGGTGGTTTAAATCCTGATTTAGCCTCTTAGCTGATGACAGTTAATCTCTGACCCTCACTAAGTAAGGCCAGGCTACTGACCACACTGACCGCTGAGACACGCACACACCTGCATGTCTCTACAGGCATGTTCTGTGTATCTCTGAAAGCATATTTTATTAACAGTTAACTATTAGAGTGGTTTGTCCTCGGGACAGACTATTGTGATGGGGGAGGGAGGGAGGGAGGGAGAGAGAGACTATTGTGAGGGAGAGAGAGAGAGAGAGAGAGAGAGAGAGAGGGGGATGGAGAGGAGAGGAGAGAGGGAGAGAGAGGGAGAGAGAGAGAGGGAGAGAGAGGGAGGGAGAGAGAGAGGGAGAGAGAGAGAGAGAGGAGAGAGAGAGAGAGAGAGAGAGAGAGAGAGAGAGAGAGAGGGGAGAGAGAGAGGGGAGAGAGAGGGAGAGAGAGAGAGATTGAGAGGGGGATGGAGAGAGAGAGAGAGAGAGAGAGAGAGAGAGAGAGAGAGAGAGGGAGAGAGAGAGAGGGAGAGAGAGGGAGGGGGAGGAGGGAGAGAGAGAGAGAGAGAGAGAGAGAGAGAGAGAGAGAGAGAAGGGGATGGAGAGGAGAGAGAGAGAGAGAGAGAGAGGGGGAGAGACTAGGGCTGAGAGTCCTGTCTCCTGAGGAGAGAGAGAGAGAGAGGGCTGTCCTGAGAGAGGTAGAGGGGAGAGAGAGGAGGGAGAGGAGGGGAGAGGGCTGTCTAGATGTCCTGTCTCCTGAGGTAGAGGGACCAGGAGAGAGAGAGGAGGTCCCCTGAGGTAGGGAGAGAGAGGGGAGAGATGTCCTGTCTCCTGGAGGTAGCATTGTGACTAGGGCTGTCTAGATGTCCTGTCCCTGATGGTAGCAGGGTGACCAGGGCTGTCTAGATGTCCTGTCCCCTGATGGTAGCAGGGTGAACAGGGCTGTCTAGATGTCCTGTCCCCTGATGGTAGCAGGGTGACCAGGGCTGTGGAGGTCATGACAGGGCTGTCTAGATGTCCTGTCTCCTGATGGTAGCAGGGTGAACAGGGCTGTCTAGATGTCCTGTCTCCTGATGGTAGCAGGGTGACCAGGGCTGTCTAGGACCTGTCTCCTGATGGTAGCAGGGTGACCAGGGCTGTCTAGATGTCCTGTCTCCTGATGGTAGCAGGGTGAACAGGGCTGTCTAGATGTCCTGTCTCCTGATGGTAGCAGGGTGACAAGGGCTGTCTAGATGTCCTGTCTCCTGATGGTAGCAGGGTGACCAGGGCTGTGGAGGTCAAGCCATGTTGTCAGCCAGTTATTGTCTCCTCAGAAGACGGTTTATTATTGTGTGAAGAAGATGAATGAAACGGATATATGTTTTATTCCACAGCGAGTGTCCACATATGAAGTGGCTATGTGGAACGTTTAAAATGATTCCTTGAAACGGGTCCTATGTGCTTTAGAGTTATTTAACATCTTTAGATGGTACAAACCTTAGAATATCTTAGAAATCAAAACGTTTAAGAGAGGCACGCTGCGAGTACAGGATATTGGAGATTGGAGAAAGTGGAGAAAAAAACAACTATTGTGCTGTTCCTTGCCTCAGGCTGCACACCCTGTTCTCTCATCAGGTGATCATAGTTTCACCCCTCAGACTATTCTCAACGTCATCTGGTCTTTAATGTGTAAACATCAATTTAGAATGTCCCATTATGAAATGGGCAGGAACAGGTGCAAACAGATGTATGTACTGGAATAGAGAGTGGAGGCCACTTGTCCACTGGTTTGGTTTCACCTCAGATGTATGTACTGGAATAGAGAGTGGAGGCCACTTGTCCACTGGTTTGGTTTCACCTCATGCAGGGTAGACTACTCTGGCTACTGGGATAGACTGGTTACTGGGGTAGACTACTCTGGCTACTGGGGTAGACTGGCTACTGGGGTAGACTACTCTGGCTACTGGGGTAGACTGGTTACTGGGGTAGACTAGTCTACTGCTGTCTCATATCTCTAACTGTCCTGTCTGATATCTCTAACTGTCCTGTCTGATATCTCTAACTGTCCTGTCTGATATCTCTAACTGTCCTGTCTGATATCTCTAACTGTCCTGTCTGATATCTCTAACTGTCCTGTCTGATATCTGTAACTGTCCTGTCTGATATCTCTAACTGTCCTGTCTGATATCTGTAACTGTCCTGTCTGATATCTCTAACTATTCTGTCTGATATCTCTAACTGTCCTGTCTGATATCTCTAACTGTCCTGTCTGATATCTCTAACTGTCCTGTCTGATATCTCTAACTGTCCTGTCTGATATCTCTAACTGTCCTGTCTGATATCTCTAACTGTCCTGTCTGATATCTCTAACTATTCTGTCTGATATCTCTAACTGTCTACTGTCTGATATCTCTAACTGTTCTGTCTGATATCTCTAACTGTCCTGTCTGATATCTCTAACTGTCCTGTCTGATATTTCTAACTGTCCTGTCTGATATCTCTAACTGTCCTGTCTGATATCTCTAACTGTCCTGTCTGATATCTCTAACTAACTGTCTACTGCTGTCTGATATCTCTAACTGTTTGGGTCTGATATTTCTAACTGTCCTGTCTGATATTTCTAACTGTCCTGTCTGATATCTCTAACTGTCTGTCTGATATCTCTAACTGTCTGTCTGATATCTCTAACTGTCCTGTCTGATATCTCTAACTGTCCTGTCTGATATCTCTAATTAATCTGTCTACTGCTGTCTGATATCTCTAACTGTCCTGTCTGATATCTCTAACTGTCCTGTCTGATATCTCTAATTAATCTGTCTACTGCTGTCTGATATCTCTAACTGTCCTGTCTGATATCTCTAACTGTCCTGTCTGATATCTCTAACTGTCTGACTAATATCTTTATCTGTTCTGTCTGATATCTCTAACTGTTCTGTCTGATATCTCTAACTGTCCTGTCTACTATCTCTATCTCTGAATCTCTACTGTCCTGTCTGATATCTCTATCTGTCTGTCTACTGTCTGATATCTCTAACTGGTTCTGTCTAACTGTCTGATATCTCTAACTGTCCTGTCTGATATCTCTAACTGTCCTGTCTGATATCTCTAACTGTCCTGTCTGATATCTCTAACTGTCCTGTCTGATATCTCTAACTGTCCTGTCTGATATCTCTAACTATCCTGTCTGATATCTCTAACTGTCCTGTCTGATATCTCTAACTGTCCTGTCTGATATCTCTAACTGTCCTGTCTGATATCTCTAACTGTCCTGTCTGATATCTCTAACTGTCCTGTCTGATATCTCTAACTGTCTGTCTGATATCTCTAACTGTCCTGTCTGATATCTCTAACTGTCCTGTCTGATATCTCTAACTGTCTGATATCTCTAACTGTCCTGTCTGATATCTCTAACTGTCCTGTCTGATATCTCTATCTGTCCTGTCTGATATCTCTAACTGTCTGTCTGATATCTCTAACTGTCCTGTCTGATATCTCTAACTGTCCTGTCTGATATCTCTAACTGTCTGATATCTGTCTGATATCTCTAACTGTTCTGTCTACTGTCTGATATCTCTAACTGTCCTGTCTGATATCTCTAACTGTCCTGTCTGATATCTCTAACTGTCCTGTCTGATATCTCTAACTGTCCTGTCTGATATCTCTAACTGTCCTGTCTGATATCTCTAACTGTCCTGTCTGATATCTCTAACTGTCCTGTCTGATATCTCTAACTGTCCTGTCTGATATCTCTAACTGTCCTGTCTGATATCTCTAACTGTCTCTAACTGTGTCTGATATCTCTAACTGTCCTGTCTGATATCTCTAACTGTCCTGTCTGATATCTCTAACTGTCCTGTCTGATATCTCTAACTGTCCTGTCTGATATCTCTAACTGTCCTGTCTGATATCTCTAACTGTCTGATATCTCTAACTGTCTGTCTGATATCTCTAACTGTCTGTCTGATATCTCTAACTGTTCCTGTCTGATATCTCTAACTGTCCTGTCTGATATCTCTAACTGTCCTGTCTGATATCTCTAACTGTCCTGTCTGATATCTCTAACTGTCCTGTCTGATATCTCTAACTGTCCTGTCTGATATCTAACTAACTGTCCTGTCTGATATCTCTAACTGTCCTGTCTGATATCTCTAACTGTCCTGTCTGATATCTCTAACTGTCCTGTCTGATATCTCTAACTGTCCTGTCTGATATCTCTAACTGTCCTGTCTGATATCTCTAACTGTCCTGTCTGATATCTCTAACTGTCTGTATCTCTAACTGATATCTCTAACTGTCCTGTCTGATATCTCTAACTGTCCTGTCTGATATCTCTAACTGTCCTGTCTGATATCTCTAACTGTCCTGTCTGATATCTCTAACTGTCCTGTCTGATATCTCTAACTAACTTCTGTCTGATATCTCTAACTGTCCTGTCTGATATCTCTAACTGTCCTGTCTGATATCTCTAACTGTCCTGTCTGATATCTCTAACTGTCCTGTCTGATATCTCTAACTGTTCTGTCTGATATCTCTAACTGTCCTGTCTGATATCTCTAACTGTCCTGTCTGATATCTCTATCTGTTCTGTCTGATATCTCTAACTGTCCTGTCTGATATCTCTAACTGTCCTGTCTGATATCTCTAACTGTCCTGTCTGATATCTCTAACTGTTCTGTCTGATATCTCTAACTGTCCTGTCTGATATCTCTAACTGTCCTGTCTGATATTTCTATCTGTTCTGTCTACTGCTGTCTGACCGCTAGGAAGTGGAGGTTGGTAACATCTACACACTATTCTCTCTATTTACTGTGTGTGTGTGTGTGTGTGTGTGTGTGTGTGTGTGTGTGTGTGTGTGTGTGTGTGTGTGTGTGTGTGTGTGTGTGTGTGTGTGTGTGTGTGTGTAATGTTAATCATCCTGATGGTTGTGTGTTTCAGGAGCCAGGTACATGGAATCCTGGGAAAGCGTTTGATCAAGGTGGGACTTCATCAGAATAAAGAAGGAAGCTACAATTTAAACACACACACACACACACACACACACACACACAGTGTGCAGTGTGGTGGAGGATAGAGAGAGGTTATTTATTGAAGAGGATTACAGTAAGACATTACATGGGGTGGCAGGTAGCCTAGTGGTTAGAGTGTAGAGGAGGTAGGTAGCCTAGTGGTTAGAGGAGGCAGGTAGTCTAGTGGTTAGAGTGTAGAGGAGGCAGGTAGTCTAGTGGTTAGAGGAGGTAGGTAGTCTAGTGGTTAGAGTGTAGAGGAGGTAGGTAGTCTAGTGGTTAGAGGAGGCAGGTAGCCTAGTGGTTAGAGTGTAGAGGAGGCAGGTAGCCTAGTGGTTAGAGGAGGTAGGTAATCTAGTGGTTAGAGTGTAGAGGAGGCAGGTAGTCTAGTGGTTAGAGGAGGCAGGTAGTCTAGTGGTTAGAGTGTAGAGGAGGCAGGTAGCCTAGTGGTTAGAGGAGGCAGGTAGACTAGTGGTTAGAGTGTAGAGGAGGCAGGTAGCCTAGTGGTTAGAGTGTAGAGGAGGCAGGTAGACTAGTGGTTAGAGTGTAGAGGAGGTAGGTAGACTAGTGGTTAGAGTGTAGAGGAGGCAGGTAGACTAGTGGTTAGAGTGTAGAGGAGGCAGGTAGTCTAGTGGTTAGAGTGTAGAGGAGGCAGGTAGTCTAGTGGTTAGAGTGTAGAGGAGGCAGGTAGTCTAGTGGTTAGAGGAGGTAGGTAATCTAGTGGTTAGAGTGTAGAGGAGGTAGGTAGTCTAGTGGTTAGAGGAGGTAGGTAGCCTAGTGGTTAGAGTGTAGAGGAGGCAGGTAGCCTAGTGGTTAGAGGAGGTAGGTAATCTAGTGGTTAGAGTGTAGAGGAGGTAGGTAATCTAGTGGTTAGAGTGTAGAGGAGGTAGGTGGACTAGTGGTTAGAGTGTAGAGGAGGCAGGTAGTCTAGTGGTTAGAGAGAGGCAGGTAGCCTAGTGGTTAGAGTGTAGAGGAGGCAGATAGCCTAGTGGTTAGAGTGTAGAGTAGGCAGGTAGACTAGTGGTTAGAGTGTAGAGGAGGCAGGGTAGTCTAGTGGTTAGAGTGTAGAGGAGGCAGGTAGCCTAGTGGTTAGAGTGTAGAGGAGGCAGGTAGCCTAGTGGTTAGAGTGTAGAGGAGGCAGGTAGCCTAGTGGTTAGAGTGTAGAGGGGGCAGGTAACCTTGTGGTTAGAGTGTAGAGGAGGCAGGTAGCCTAGTGGTTAGAGGGGGCAGGTAACCTAGTGGTTAGAGTGTAGAGGTGGCAGGTAGTCTAGTGGTTAGAGTGTAGAGGTGGCAGGTAACCTTGTGGTTAGAGTGTAGAGGAGGTAGGTAACCTAGTGGTTAGAGTGTAGAGGAGGCAGGTAGACTAGTGGTTAGAGGAGGTAGGTAATCTAGTGGTTAGAGTGTAGAGGAGGTAGGTAACCTAGTGGTTAGAGTGTAGAGGAGGCAGGTAGTCTAGTGGTTAGAGTGTAGAGGAGGCAGGTAGCCTAGTGGTTAGAGGAGGTAGGTAGCCTAGTGGTTAGAGTGTAGGGGCGGCAGGTAGCCTAGTGGTTAGAGTGTAGAGGAGGTAGGTAACCTAGTGGTTAGAGTGTATAGGAGGTAGGTAGCCTAGTGGTCAGAGGAGGCAGGTAGTCTAGTGGTTAGAGTGTAGAGGAGGCAGGTAGTCTAGTGGTTCAAATCAAATCAAATCAAATTTATTTATATAGCCCTTCGTACATCAGCTGATATCTCAAAGTGCTGTACAGAAACCCAGCCTAAAACCCCAAACAGCAAGCAATGCAGGTGTAGAAGCACGGTGGCTAGGAAAAACTCCCTAGAAAGGCCAAAACCTAGGAAGAAACCTAGAGAGGAACCAGGCTATGTGGGGTGGCCAGTCCTCTTCTGGCTGTGGGGTGGAGATTATAACAGAACATGGCCAAGATGTTCAAATGTTCATAAATGAACAGCATGGTCGAATAATGGTAAGGCAGAACAGTTGAAACTGGAGCAGCAGCACAGTCAGGTGGGAGTTGAAACTGGGCAGCAGCATGGCCAGGTGGACTGGGGACAGCAGGTAGTCATCATGTCAGGTAGTCCTGGAGCTCAGGTCCTAGGGCTGGTCCTCCGAGAGAGAGAAAGAAAGAGAGAAGGAGAGTGGTTAGAGAACGCACACTTAGATTCACACAGGACACCGAATAGGACAGGAGAAGTAGCCAGATATAACAAACTGACCCCAGCCCCCCGACACATAAACTACTGCAGCATAAATACTGGAGGCTGAGACAGGAGGGGTCAGGAGACACTGTGGCCCCATCCGAGGTCACCCCCGGAGAGGGCCAAACAGGAAGGATATAACCTACCCACTTTGAAAGCACAGCCCCCACACCACTGGTTAGAGTGTAGAGGAGGTAGGTAGCCTAGTGGTCAGAGGAGGCAGGTAACCACTATAGTAAGCCATTACACCAGAGGTCACTGCTCTGAACAGCTGAACCAGGATCAGTTTATAACTGGGTTCAGGTTAAAGTTGAAAACGTTGATCCTATGGACAACTACAGTTTAAACTGAACTGGGGTCAGGTTGATCCTATGGACAACAACACCTATAGTAGATATACACATCCTTTTTGAATTTTTTAAAACATAATACCATTTTTCCATTACATTTTTCTCTGCTGTGTTCATAAGTCTTTTTCACACACTGTATATAGTATACTACTAGTATACTACTGTATATAGACTTTTCTACTGTGTTATTGACTGTATGTTTGTTTACTCCATGTGTAACTCTGTGTTGTTGTTTACTCCATGTGTAACTCTGTGTTGTTGTTTACTCCATGTGTAACTCTGTGTTGTTGTTTACTCCATGTGTAACTCTGTGTTGTTGTTTACTCCATGTGTAACTCTGTGTTGTTGTTTACTCCATGTGTAACTCTGTGTTGTTGTTTACTCCATGTGTAACTCTGTGTTGTTGTTTACTCCATGTGTAACTCTGTGTTGTTGTTTGTGTCACACTGCTTTGCTTTATCTTGGTCTGGGTCGTCAACTGGCCGACCGGGTTAAATTAAGGTGAAATACTAAATAAATATATGTGTGTGTGTGTAGGTCTGAACCCAGATAACCCCTGTCGGAAGGTCAAGTGTAGCCGTCACAAAGTGTGTGTTGCAGACGACGACCAGACTGCTGCTTGTGTTAGCCAGCGGAGGGTCAGGTAGTTACCACACACACACACACACACACACACACACACACACACACACACACACACACACACACACACACACACACACACACACACACACACACACACTCAGTCACCCACTCACTCTCACTCACTCACTCACTCACTCACTCACTCACTCACTCACTCACTCACTCACTCACTCACTCACTCACTCACTCACACTCACTCACACACTCACTCACTGTGTTCTAGTGGTTCTGTTTCTGGACTCTGGTTCAGCTGTGACTGGACACCAGGTCCATAATTGGATGTTGTGTGTGTTTATAGTGTGAAGGAACCGGGTCTGTCTCTGAGTCCAGGGTCCAAATGCAGACGCTGTCCAGTGGTCCTTCCCTCTCCTGTGTGTGGTACTGACGGACACAGCTACTCAACCAAGGTGCCACACTAACACACAATACACAGACATAAAGACAC
>NW_024607278.1:0-21850 GCF_018296145.1 Oncorhynchus tshawytscha | reverse complement strand
ACAAATGTGAAAAAATTATGTATATAACATTTTAGATACAAACTCTTTAATATTTCTTAAACAACATTGTCATCTCACCTCATAGCTTTGAAGTCATGTTCCCCTGAGAGACTCATTTTAGAAGCAGGGACTCCTTCGCTCTCCCCAGATAGACTCATTTTCGAGGCAGCCCCCCCTCTCTCTCCCCCCCAGAGAGATTCATTTTAGAAGCAGGGCCCCCCTCCTCTCTCTCCCCAGAGAGACTCATTTTAGAGGCAGGGCCCCCCTCCTCTCTCTCCCCAGAGAGACTCATTTTAGAGGCAGGTCCCTCCTCTCTCTCCACAGAGAGACTCATTTTAGAGCACTGACCCCTAAACAGAGATCCAACATGTTGGTTGTGGTTAACACAGTGACAACTAAACAGAGATCCAACATGTTGGTTGTGTTTAACACAGTGACAACTAAACAGAGATCCAACATGTTGGTTGTGGTTAACACAGTGACAACTAAACAGAGATCCAACATGTTGGTTGTGGTTAACACAGTGACAACTAAACAGAGATCCAACATGTTGGTTGTGGTTAACACAGTGACAACTAAACAGAGAGTTGGTTGTGGTTAACATGTTGGTTGTGGTTAACACAGTGACAACTAAACAGAGATCCAACATGTTGGTTGTGGTTAACACAGTGACAACTAAACAGAGATCCAACATGTTGGTTGTGGTTAACACAGTGACAACTAAACAGAGATCCAACATGTTGGTTGTGGTTAACACAGTGACAACTAAACAGAGATACAACATGTTGGTTGTGGTTAACACAGTGACAACTAAACAGAGATCCAACATGTTGGTTGTGGTTAACACAGTGACAACTAAACAGAGATACAACATGTTGGTTGTGGTTAACACAGTGACAACTAAACAGAGATCCAACATGTTGGTTGTGGTTAACACAGTGACAACTAAACAGAGATCCAACATAGTTGGTTGTGATATAAACAGTTAACATGTAGTGACAACTAAACAGAGATCCAACATGTTGGTTGTGGTTAACACAGTGACAACTAAACAGAGATCCAACATGTTGGTTGTGGTTAACACAGTGACAACTAAACAGAGATCCAACATGTTGGTTGTGGTTAACACAGTGACAACTAAACAGAGATACAACATGTTGGTTGTGATGTTAACACAGTGACAACTAAACAGAGATCCAACATATTGGTTGTGGTTAACACACAGTGACAACTAAACAGAGATCCAACATGTTGGTTGTGGTTAACACAGTGACAACTAAACAGAGATACAACATGTTGGTTGTGGTTAACACAGTGAACAACTAAACAGAGATCCAACATGTTGGTTGTGGTTATTAACACAGTGACAACTAAACAGAGATACAACATGTTGGTTGTGTTTAACACAGTGACAACTAAACAGAGATCCAACATGTTGGTTGTGGTTAACACAGTGACATCTAAACAGAGATCCATCATGTTGGTTGTTAGGAGATTGTTGGTTATATTACAGTGACAACTAAACAGAGATACAACATGTTGGTTGTGTTTTACACAGTGACAACTAAACAGAGATACAACATGTTGGTTGTGGTTATACACAGTGACAACTAAACAGAGATCCAACATGTTGGTTGTGGTTAACACAGTGACAACTAAACAGAGATCCAACATGTTGGTTGTGGTTAACACAGTGACAACTAAACAGAGATACAACATGTTGGTTGTGGTTAACACAGTGACAACTAAACAGAGATCCAACATGTTGGTTGTGGTTAACACAGTGACAACTAAACAGAGATCCAACATGTTGGTTGTGGTTAACACAGTGACAACTAAACAGAGATACAACATGTTGGTTGTGGTTAACACAGTGACAACTAAACAGAGATCCAACATGTTGGTTGTGGTTAACACAGTGACAACTAAACAGAGTTGTGGTTAACACAGTGACAACTAAACAGAGATCCAACATGTTGGTTGTGGTTAACACAGTGACAACTAAACAGAGATCCAACATGTTGGTTGTGGTTAACACAGTGACAACTAAACAGAGATCCAACATGTTGGTTGTGGTTATTTAGTGACAACTAAACAGAGATACAACATGTTGGTTGTGTTTAACACAGTGACAACTAAACAGAGATACAACATGTTGGTTGTGTTTAACACAGTGACAACTAAACAGAGATCCAACATGTTGGTTGTGGTTATTAACACAGTGACAACTAAACAGAGATCCAACATGTTGGTTGTGGTTATTAACACAGTGACAACTAAACAGAGATAATGTATAACATATTGGTTGTGGTTAACACAGTGACAACTAAACAGAGATAACATATTGGTTGTGTTTAACACAGTGACAACTAATCAGAGATCCAACATGTTGGTTGTGGTTAACACAGTGACAACTAATTATTGAACGTCAATTGTTCTCTTTTATTCATTATCTTTTAGATATTAAACACTTACTAACAGACACATCCAGTCAGTAGAATAGTATAGAATACAGTATATACATATGAGATGAGTAATGCAGAGACTAAGATACAGTAGAATAGTATAGAATACAGTATCTACATATTAGATGAGTAATGCCTAATCTAAGATACAGTAGAATAGTATAGAATACAGTATATACATATGAGATGAGTAATGCATAGACTAAGATACAGTAGAATAGTATAGAATACAGTATCTACATATGAGATGAGTAATGCATAGACTAAGATACAGTAGAATAGAATACAGTATATACATATGAGATGAGTAATACATAGACTAAGATACAGTAGAATAGTATAGAATACAGTATATACATATGAGATGAGTAATACATAGACTAAGATACAGTAGAATAGTATAGAATACAGTATATACATATGAGATGAGTAATACATAGACTAAGATACAGTAGAATAGTATAGAATACAGTATATACATATGAGATGAGTAATGCCTAATCTAAGATACAGTAGAATAGTATAGAATACAGTATATACATATGAGATGAGTAATACATAGACTAAGATACAGTAGAATAGTATAGAATACAGTATATACATATGAGATGAGTATTACATAGACTAAGATACAGTAGAATAGTATAGAATACAGTATATACATATGAGATGAGTAATGCATAGACTAAGATACAGTAGAATAGTATAGAATACAGTATATACATATGAGATGAGTAATGCAGAGACTAAGATACAGTAGAATAGTATAGAATACAGTATATACATATGAGATGAGTAATGCAGAGACTAAGATACATATGAGATGAGTAATGCCAGATATTTATAGCTGAGGCCAGATTCTTTTCACAACATTTCCAACAGAGACCATCAGGTTGGTGGGCATGATTAGTGATCATACTGTATCTCAAACCTACTGTGACTGTTGAATGTCTGACGACGACCTAACTTTATAATAGTTGGTAGCTGAGTTCAGAATCTGCCCGTCTTTCCTTCAGATCAACACATTTATCCGTCTTCTAATGCAGTGGTGTAAAGTACTACTTCAGTAGTTTTTTGAGGTATCTGTCCTTTACTTTAATATTTATATTTTTAACAACGTTTACTTTTACTTCACTACAGTCATAAAGAAAATTAGGTACTTTTTGTTTCCACCACATTTTCCCTGACACCCAAAAGTACTTGCTACATTTTGAATGCTTAGCAACAGGAAAATGGTCTAATTCACTCACTTATCAAGAGAACATCCCTGGTCATCCCTACTGCCTCTGATCTGGAGGACTCACTAAACAGAGAACAACCCTGGTCATCTCTACTGCCTCTGATCTGGCAGACTCACTAAACAGAGAACATCCCTGGTCATCTCTACTGCCTCTGATCTGGCAGACTCACTAAACAGAGAACATCCTGGTCATCTCATCTCATAAACATAAAACCATATCATTGAAAAGCTCCTCCACCATCTTTACCAGACGTGTTACTGATAACATGTTGGACTACTGATTAGTTTACACTTTGAAAACTGCTGTCTGTCAGCAACTCAGCTCAAGTAGCAGTTCTACTAACTAGTAATATCTCATTACAGGTATTCATTCTCTTACTGTGTCCAATAGAATAAGTTATTTTTCAGAAATACCTACTTTATTTTTCAATAATCTCCATGTAGTGTTTTCTGCTCTGTCGTCTCAAAATGGATCCTGCACTCAGCCGTCACCCCACCCTGATAATAAAGTGTTATATTGGTATCTTCCACTAGATGGCAGTAAACACCTGCTGTAACTAGACTTTACAACTATGTGTTCTGTTTCAGCTCAGCCGCCTCCCCACCCTGATAATAAAGTGTTATATTGGTATCTTCCACTAGATGGCAGTAAACACCTGCTGTAACACCTGTTATGTGTTCTGTTTCAGCTCAGCCGTCTCCCCACCCTGATAATAAAGTGTTATATTGGTATCTTCCACTAGATGGCAGTAAACACCTGCTGTAACTAGACTTTACAACTCTGTTTCTACAGGCAGTGTCTTCTCCATGTAATCTGATTCATTCATTAATGATTCTAGGATCAGGTCCTCCTCTCCATGTAATCTGATTCATTATGATCTATGTAATCAGGTCCCCCTCTCCATGTAATCTGATTCATTATGATCTAGGATCAGGTCCTCCTCTCCATGTAATCTGATTCATTATGATCTAGGATCAGGTCCCCCCAGGTCTCCATGTAATCTGATTCATTATGATCTAGGATCAGGTCCCCCTCTCCATGTAATCTGATTCATTATGATCTAGGATCAGGTCCCCTCCATGTAATCTCCATGTAATCTGATTCATTATGATCTAAAATGTAATCTGATTCAATATGATCTAAACTGATCCTAGATCAGCTCTCCTACTCTTTATGAATACTGTCACAGGTGACTCCTCAAGATGAGGCTCATGATTTATAAGTTATATTGTTCAAGAATCAATTAGTATCATTCATTGAACTGCTTTGCCATGAACAGATCTGTGAGGTCTTAACTTAAAGGTTCTATATAGACCTTATGGTCATTTTAATGGGGTTGAACATCCATCCCATCAGATTGTGGAAAGGATTTTATGAGTTCAGAAAAATAGTGACTTGGAAGCATCTCTCTGACCTCACCCTGCTGAAACACACTCAAGTAAAGACCACATAGCTACAGTTATATGTCTGTTTCTACCCACTTTTACAGCCAATGTTATGGACTGGTATCCATATGAATCAGTAGAATATACAGACTAGTTAACCACCTCCCAGTAGATGGACCCACACAGAACTTTATATATACAGACTAGTTAACCACCTCCCAGTAGATGGAACATAGAACTTTATATATACAGACTAGTTAACCACCTCCCAGTAGATGGAACACAGAACTTTATATATACAGACTAGTTAACCACCTCCCAGTAGATGGAACACAGAACTTTATATATACAGACTAGTTAACCACCTCCCAGTAGATGGACCCACACAGAACTTTATATATACAGACTAGTTAACCACCTCCCAGTAGATGGACCCACACATAACTTTATATATACATTGCTATTAAATGAAGTAGATTTTGGACAGAAAACCTTGCTATTAAATGAAGGGTTTTGGACAGAAAACCTGCGGCTAGGGTAGGATTCTAGGCTAATCTGGGCTGGCACCTCTGTTTCAAAATAGTCAGGAACAGTCAGAGGTGGAGGGGCTGTGGAGCCATTGTCCTGACGGTGCTTGTGGAAGATTGGGTAGGCTCTGTACACGGAGCTAAACGGAGCTCAGCAGCATCATCATTGTTGGACTTGCTGGCAGCCTCACTGGTTTGATGATGCTGCTCATCACTCTCCTTTGGCTTTTGTTTGGCTAGCAGTACAGAGAAACCCCCTCTAGATGACAGCAGAGGCTCTTGGATGTACCCTGTCTAACCACCAGTTTAGTGACCTTGTGCCATCAATATGTCCATACTACTTCACAACCTATTTGAGGTCTTGACCAGCAATGTCCCACTTTTAGTCAACATGCCGAGAGGTTCTAGAAAGAGGACTGACTTTCATACCAACTCCTAAACAGGTTGTTGTGATATTGATTTAGAGGTGAAGGAGTCAAGCACAGGAGAGCAGAGATGTCCAAGTAGCGTCTTTCAATAGGCAGGTCCACAACAATAGGGTCAGGTAAAATACCAAAATAAACACCCACGACAAAAGAGAACACAGTTACTCACGAAAAGGAGGAAACAACGCTCCTTAAATTGACACACAATCGGTATATACGAAAAATAACTGAGGCAGAAGCTCAACGAGCAAAATGAAATGAACAATCCCCTGCACAAACCTAAGCAGGCAACAGGGGTAATTATACACACTGAAATGAAAGCAAATGAAACCAGGTGTGAAAGAACCAAAGACAAAACAAACGGAAAAGGAAACAAGGATCAGTGATGGCTAGTAGGCCTGGAAGCCGCCCGAACAAGGATCAGTGATGGCTGGTAGGCCGGGAAGCCCCGAACAAGGATCAGTGATGGCTGGTAGGCCGGGAAGCCGATCCCCAAGGATCAGTGATGGCTGGTAGGCCGGGAAGCCGCACGAACAAGGATCAGTGATGGCTGGTAGGCCGGGAAGCCGCACGAACAAGGACAGTGATGGCTGGTAGGCCTATATCAGTGATGGCTGGTAGGCCTGGAAGCCGCCCGAACAAGGATCAGTGATGGCTGGTAGGCCGGGAAGCCGCCCGAACAAGGAGAAGTTGTGACACAGGTGGACTGGGAGGAACCAACTCCGACACAGGTGGACTGGGAGGAACCAACTCCTAAACAGGTGGACTGGGAGGAACCAACTCCTAAACAGGTGGACTGGGAGGAACCAACTCCTAAACAGGTGGACTGGGAGGAACCAACTCCTAAACAGGTGGACTGGGAGGAACCAACTCCTAAACAGGTGGACTGGGAGGAACCAACTCCTAAACAGGTGGACTGGGAGGAACCAACTCCTAAACAGGTGGTGGGACTCTAAACAGGTAGACTGGGAGGAACCAACTCCTAAACAGGTAGACTGGGAGGAACCAACTCCTAAACAGGTGGACTGGGAGGAACCAACTCCTAAACAGGTGGACTGGGAGGAACCAACTCTAAACAGGTGGACTGGGAGGAACCAACTCCTAAACAGGTGGACTGGGAGGAACCAACTCCTAAACAGGGGGACTGGGAAGAACCAACTCCTAAACAGGGGGACTGGGAGGAACCAACTCCTAAACAGGGGGACTGGGAGGACCAACTCCTAAACAGGTGGACTGGGAGGAACCAACTCCTAAACAGGGGGACTGGGAGGAACCAACTCCTAAACAGGGGGACTGGGAGGAACCAACTCCTAAACAGGTGGACTGGGAGGAACCAACTCCTAAACAGGTGGACTGGGAGGAACCAACTCCTAAACAGGGGGACTGGGAGGAACCAACTCCTAAACAGGGGGACTGGGAGGAACCAACTCCTAAACAGGTGGACTGGGAAGAGCTCCGGAGGGGATCTACACGTCCGTCATAGAAGATTGAAGTTATCAGATCATTTTGAATATGAAACAGATTTTCCTCATATACTATTTCCAAACCCCTCACATTGGGAACCTCAGTTGGAGTCAGTGTCAGAAACTATACAGACTCTGATACGTAGGGAGGTGGCTTCCTTTTCACAATTCAGAACCAGACCTGTTTATCAGCTTAACCTTATACATGTTTAAACAAATCAATCTCTAGAAATATAGTGATTAAACCAGCAGATAAGGGGGCTCAGATTGTTGTAATGGATAAAGTGAATATCTTCTTGAAGCCAATAGACAATAGGATCATGTTAAACACTGTGTTCCATTGTCCCACTCAACACAACCAGAAAACACAAAGATGAATCCAGGAGATAAACTGTATGAGGATAAGTACATTACAGATGAACAGATGGTCTTTTAGGGACAGATTCTCCAAGGCCCAGACAGTTATACTTACTGCCTAAAATACATATCTCCTGAGACGTGGGCGGTTCCCTGCAGCTGACCAATAGGAAGTGATTGTGTCTCAGAGATGTGGGCAGTTCCCTGCAACTGACCAATAGGAAGTGATTGTGTCTGAGACGTGGGTGGTTCCCTGAGGCTGACCAATAGGAAGTGATTGTGTCTCAGGGATGTGGGAGGTTCCCTGCAGCTGACCGATAGGACGTGATTGTGTCTGAGACGTGGGTGGTTCCCTGCAACTGACCAATAGGAAGTGATTGTTTCTCAGAGATGTGGGAGGTTCCCTGCAGCTGACCAATAGGAAGTGATTGTGTCTCAGAGACGTGGGCGGTTCCCTGCAGCTGACCAATAGGAAGTGATTGTGTCTGAGACGTGGGTGGTTCCCTGAGGATGACCAATAGGAAGTGATTCTGTCTCAGAGACATGGGTGGTTCCCTGCAGCTGACCAATAGGAAGTGAATGTTTCTCAGAGATGTGGGCGGTTCCCTGCGGCTGACCAATAGGAAGTGTCTCAGAATCTTACTGTATTGCTGAATATATTGACTTTTATATCAACCCTCTTTACCAGAAACACCCAGCTATGTTCAGGATACTGATGAATGAAGGGTTTATTATATATATATATAACACATAAACACACTGTGTCCTCCATGTATAGGACACACTGTGTCCTCCATGTATAGGACACACTGTGTCCTCCATGTATAGGACACACTGTGTCCTCCATGTATAGGACACACTGTGTCCTCCATGTATAGGACACACTGTGTCCTCCATGTATAGGACACACTGTGTCCTCCATGTACCACTGTGTCCTCCATGGACACACTGTGTCCTCCATGTATAGGACACACTGTGTCCTCCATGTATAGGACACACTGTGTCCTCCATGTATAGGACACACTGTGTCCTCCATGTATAGGACACACTGTGTCCTCCATGTATAGGACACACTGTGTCCTCCATGTATAGGACACACTGTGTCCTCCATGTATAGGACACACTGTGTCCTCCATGTATAGGACACACTGTGTCCTCCATGTATAGGACACACTGTGTCCTCCATGTATAGGACACACTGTGTCCTCCATGTATAGGACACATAAACACACTTGAACTTAGAAGGGAAGGGGGAGGGCAGCCAGAAAGGGAGGGAAGGGGGAGGGCAGCCAGAAAGGGAGGGAAGGGGGGCAGAAAGGGAGGGAAGGGGGGCAGAAAGGGAGGGAAGGGGGGGAAGGGGAAAGGGAGGGAAGGGGGGCAGAAAGGGAGGGAAGGGGGGCAGAAAGGGAGGGAATGTATTTAGTTTGCTTTATTTAATAAATATATTTTGTTATTCCTTGTCTCCACGTTGTCTCCCTTTTGTTACGAACTTTGAGCCGTTTCGTGACAACTGTGACAATGTTATTGTCTTTCCAACGGGACCAGCAACTTGTCTCGTTGGGTCAGAACCTCAGAGGTTCCCCGGGGTAACGTCATGAAGTCCTTCTGTGGCTTGAATGGGACATCAAACAGACAATTTTGCCTCGTAAATCCAGAGCTCCATATCCTCTTTTGTGTCATTTCATCGAGGAGTGCAAGCGAAGTGAAGAGGTTTGTTATGAAGGGACTTGCAACCTTGAGGTGCCTGAGATTGGTCTGCAAGACCGAGAACAACACTGGGTCCCCGACCCAACCCAGTCTCAGGGAGGAGAGTGTGGGATCCACCATATGGCTCCATGTAATACATGTGACCACTGGGTGAGGCAAGGCTCCATGTGACCACTGGGTGAGACAAGGCTCCATGTGACCACTGGGTGAGACAAGGCTCCATGTGACCACTGGGTGAGACAAGGCTCCATGTAATACATGACCACTGGGTGAGACAAGGCTCCATGTGACCACTGGGTGAGACTCCATGTGACCACTGGGTGAGACAAGGCTCCATGTAACCACTGGGTGACCACTGGGTGAGACAAGGCTCCATGTGACCACTGGGTGAGACAAGGCTCCATGTGACCACTGGGTGAGACAAGGCTCCATGTGACCACTGGGTGAGACAAGGCTCCATGTAATGTAATGTGACCACTGGGTGAGACAAGGCTCCATGTGACCACTGGGTGAGACAAGGCTCCATGTAACCACTGGGTGAGACAAGGCTCCATGTGACCACTGGGTGAGACAAGGCTCCATGTGACCACTGGGTGAGGCAAGGCTCCATGTAACCACTGGGTGAGACAAGGCTCCATGTGACCACTGGGTGAGACAAGGCTCCATGTGACCACTGGGTGAGACAAGGCTCCATGTAACCACTGTGACCACTGGGTGAGACAAGGCTCCATGAACCACTGGGTGAGACAAGGCTCCATGTGACCACTGGGTGAGACAAGGCTCCATGTGACCACTGGGTGAGGCAAGGCTCCATGTGACCACTGGGTGAGACAAGACTGGGGGTGAGACAAGGCTCCATGTGACCACTGGGTGAGACAAGACTCCATGTAACCACTGGGTGAGACAAGGCTCCATGTGACCACTGGGTGAGGCAAGACTCCATGTGACCACTGGGTGAGACAAGGCTCCATGTAACCACTGGGTGAGGCAAGGCTCCATGTAACCACTGGGTGAGACAAGTCTCCATGTACCACTGGGTGAGGCAAGGCTCCATGTGACCACTGGGTGAGACAAGGCTCCATGTGACCACTGGGTGAGGCAAGGCTCCATGTAATACATGTAACCACTGGGTGAGGCAAGGCTCCATGTAACCACTGGGTGAGACAAGGCTCCATGTAACCACTGGGTGAGGCAAGGCTCCATGTGACCACTGGGTGAGACAAGGCTCCATGTAATACATGTGACCACTGGGTGAGGCAAGGCTCCATGTAATACATGTGACCACTGGGTGAGACAAGGCTCCATGTGACCACTGGGTGAGACAAGGCTCCATGTGACCACTGGGTGAGGCAAGGCTCCATGTGACCACTGGGTGAGACAAGGCTCCATGTAACCACTGGGTGAGACAAGGCTGTGACCACTGTGACCACTGGGTGAGACAAGGCTCCATGTAATACATGTGACCACTGGGTGAGACAAGGCTCAATGTGACCACTGGGTGAGACAAGGCTCCATGTGACCACTGGGTGAGGTGAACCACTGGGTGAGAAGCTCCATGTAATACATGTGACCACTGGGTGAGACAAGGCTCAATGTGACCACTGGGTGAGACAAGGCTCCATGTGACCACTGGGTGAGGCAAGGCTCAATGTGACCACTGGGTGAGGCAAGGCTCCATGTAATACATGTGACCACTGGGTGAGACAAGGCTCCATGTGACCACTGGGTGAGACAAGGCTCCATGTAACCACTGGGTGAGACAAGGTCCATGTGACCACTGGGTGAGACAAGGCTCAATGTGACCACTGGGTGAGACAAGGCTCCATGTAACCACTGGGTGAGGCAAGGCTCCATGTGACCACTGGGTGAGGCAAGACTCCATGTAATACATGTGACCACTGGGTGAGACAAGTCTCCATGTGACCACTGGGTGAGGCAAGACTCCATGTAATACATGTGACCACTGGGTGAGGCAAGGCTCCCTTGGCTCTTCTGACTGGACCCCTCTGGCTTGTAGAGGCCCTTGGCTCTTCTGACTGGACCCTCTGGTGAGTAGAGGCCCTTGGCTCTTCTGACTGGACCCTCTGGTGAGTAGAGGCCTTTGGCTCTTCATTATCAACGGGGGAGGGTGGTGGATGGGGGAGGGAGGGTGGTGGACGGGGGATGGGGGGTGGTGAGGGGTAGGTCATCATCACTGATAACATTGTTCCTGTCATGATCTGTTTGTGATAGGTTCAGCATATACATTCAACAGCCTGGCTGGCAAATGGCCTGTCTCCCCCTCATAGTCCATATCTGACCCATCGCCATCACAATCACGGAGGACAGCATCTTTCTCATTTTGAGGGATAACTGCAATGTTGCCTTGTCTGGGCCGTCACCTAGATCCAACATATCCAGAACTGGACTCAAAGTCAAACTAAAAGAAAGAACAGAGTAGAAGAACAAGAACTATGTGTAGAACTATGTATGTGTATCAGTATGTGTATCAGTATGTGTAGAACTATGTATGTGTATCAGTATGTGTAGAACTATGTCTGTGTATCAGTATGTGTAGAACTATGTCTGTGTATCAGTATGTGTATACTATGTATGTGTATCAGTATGTGTATCAGTATGTGTAGAACTATGTATGTGTATCAGTATGTGTAGAACTATGTCTGTGTATCAGTATGTGTATCAGTATGTGTATCAGTATGTGTAGAACTATGTATGTGTATCAGTATGTGTATCAGTATGTGTAGAACTATGTATGTGTATCAGTATGTGTATCAGTATGTGTATCAGTATGTGTAGAACTATGTATGTGTATCAGTATGTGTATCAGTATGTGTATATCTATGTATGTGTATCAGTATGTGTATCAGTATGTGTAGAACTATGTATGTGTATCAGTATGTGTAGAACTATGTATGTGTATCAGTATGTGTAGAACTATGTATGTGTATCAGTATGTGTATCAGTATGTGTAGAACTATGTATGTGTATCAGTATGTGTATATGTATGTGTATCAGTATGTGTATCAGTATGTGAACTATGTATGTGTATCAGTATGTGTATCAGTATGTGTATCAGTATGTGTAGAACTATGTATGTGTATCAGTATGTGTATCAGTATGTGTAGAACTATGTATGTGTATCAGTATGTGTATCTATGTATGTGTATCAGTATGTGTATCATGTATGTGTATCAGTATGTGTATCAGTATGTGTAGAACTATGTATGTGTATCAGTATGTGTATCTATGTATGTGTATCTATGTATGTGTATCAGTATGTGTATCAGTATGTGTATCAGTATGTGTATCAACTATGTATGTGTATCAGTATGTGTATCAGTATGTGTATAACTATGTATGTGTATCAGTATGTGTATCTATGTATGTGTATCAGTATGTGTATCAGTATGTGTATAACTATGTATGTGTATCAGTATGTGTAGAACTATGTATGTGTATCAGTATGTGTAGAACTATGTATGTGTATCAGTATGTGTATAACTATGTATGTGTATCAGTATGTGTAGAACTATGTATGTGTATCAGTATGTGTATCAGTATGTGTATCAGTATGTGTCAGTATGTGTATCAGTATGTGTAGAACTATGTATGTGTATCAGTATGTGTATCAGTATGTGTATCAGTATGTGTATCAGTATGTGTATAACTATGTATGTGTATCAGTATGTGTATCAGTATGTGTATCAGTATGTGTATAACTATGTATGTGTATCAGTATGTGTATCAGTATGTGTATCAGTATGTGTATAACTATGTATGTGTATCAGTATGTGTAGAACTATGTATGTGTATCAGTATGTGTATAACTATGTATGTGTATCAGTATGTGTATCAGTATGTGTAGAACTATGTATGTGTATCAGTATGTGTAGAACTATGTATGTGTATCAGTATGTGTATCACTATGTGTATGTGTAACTAGTATGTGTATCAGTATGTGTATGTATGTATGTATGTGTATCACTATGTGTAGAACTATGTGTATCAGTATGTGTATCACTATGTATGTGTATCAGTATGTGTATCTGTGTATGTATGTGTATCAGTATGTATGTGTATCAGTATGTGTATCTAGTATGTAGAACTGTGTATGTGTATCAGTATGTGTAGAACTATGTATGTGTATCAGTATGTGTAGAACTATGTATGTGTATCAGTATGTGTAGAACTATGTATGTGTATCAGTATGTGTAGAACTATGTATGTGTATCAGTATGTGTAGAACTATGTATGTGTATCATCAGTATGTGTATCTATGTATGTGTATCAGTATGTGTAGTATGTGTAACTATGTATGTGTATCAGTATGTGAACTATGTATGTGTATCAGTATGTGTATCAGTATGTGTATCTATGTATGTGTATCAGTATGTGTATAACTATCAGTATGTGTAGAACTATGTATGTGTATCAGTATGTGTAGAACTATGTATGTGTATCAGTATGTGTAGAACTATGTATGTGTATCAGTATGTGTATCTATGTATGTGTATCAGTATGTGTATCAGTATGTGTGTGTATGTGTATCAGTATGTGTAGTATGTGTATCAGTATGTGTAGAACTATGTATGTGTATCAGTATGTGTAGTAACTATGTATGTGTATCATGTATGTGTATCAGTATGTGTATCAGTATACTATGTATGTGTATCAGTATGTATGTATGTATGTGTATCTATGTATGTGTATCAGTATGTGTATCAGTATGTGTATCAGTATGTGTACTATGTATGTGTATCAGTATGTGTATCAACTATGTATGTGTATCAGTATGTGTATCATGTATGTGTATCAGTATGTGTATGTGTATAGTATGTGTATCAGTATGTGTATCAGTATGTATAGTATGTATGTATGTGTATCAGTATGTGTATCTATGTATGTGTATCAGTATGTGTATCAGTATGTGTATAACTATGTATGTGTATCAGTATGTGTATGTGTATATGTATGTGTATCACTATGTGTATCAGTATGTGTATCATGTATGTGTATCAGTATGTGTAGAACTATGTATGTGTATCAGTATGTGTATGTATGTGTATCAGTATGTGTATCAGTATGTGTAGATCAGTATGTGTATCAGTATGTGTATCAGTATGTGTATCAGTATATGTATGTGTATCAGTATGTGTAGAACTATGTATGTATCAGTATGTGTAGAACTATGTATCAGTATGTGAAACTATGTATGTGTATCAGTATGTGTATCAATGTGTGTATGTGTATCAGTATGTGTATATGTATGTGTATCATATGTATGTGTATCAGTATGTGTATCTATGTATGTGTATCAGTATGTGTAGAACTATGTATGTGTATCAGTATGTGTATGTATCAGTATGTGTAGAACTATGTATGTGTATCAGTATGTGTAGAACTATGTATGTGTATCAGTATGTGTATCAGTATGTGTATCAGTATGTGTATAACTATGTATGTGTATCAGTATGTGTAGAACTATGTATGTGTATCAGTATGTGTAGAACTATGTATGTGTATCAGTATGTGTAGAACTATGTATGTGTATCAGTATGTGTAGAACTATGTATGTGTATCAGTATGTGTAGAACTATGTATGTGTATCAGTATGTGTAGAACTATGTATGTGTATCAGTATGTGTAGAACTATGTATGTGTATCAGTATGTGTATCAGTATGTGTATAACTATGTATGTGTATCAGTATGTGTAGAACTATGTATGTGTATCAGTATGTGTAGAACTATGTATGTGTATCAGTATGTGTATCAGTATGTGTAGAACTATGTATGTGTATCAGTATGTGTATCAGTATGTGTAGAACTATGTATGTGTATCAGTATGTGTAGAACTATGTATGTGTATCAGTATGTGTAGAACTATGTATGTGTATCAGTATGTGTATCAGTATGTGTATGTATGTGTATCAGTATGTGTAGAACTATGTATGTGTATCAGTATGTGTAGAACTATGTATGTGTATCAGTATGTGTATCAGTATGTGTATCAGTGTATGTATATGTATGTGTATCAGTATGTGTATCAACTATGTATGTGTATCAGTATGTGTATGTATGTGTATCTATGTATCAGTGTGTAGAACTATGTATGTGTATCATGTATGTGTATCAGTATGTGTATCTATGTATGTGTATGTGTAGTATGTGTATCAGTATGTGTATCAGTATGTGTATATGTGTATCAGTATGTGTAGAACTATGTATGTGTATCAGTATGTGTATCAGTATGTGTAGAACTATGTATGTGTATCAGTATGTGTAGAACTATGTATGTGTATCAGTATGTGTATGTATGTGTATCAGTATGTGTATCAGTATGTGTATCTATGTATGTGTATCAGTATGTGTAGAACTATGTATGTGTATCAGTATGTGTATCTATGTATGTGTATCAGTATGTGTAACTAGTATGTGTATCAGTATGTGTACTATGTATGTGTATCAGTGTGTATCAGTATGTGTATCAGTATGTGTATCAGTATGTGTAGAACTATGTATGTGTATCAGTATGTGTATCTATGTATGTGTATCTATGTATGTGTATCAGTATGTGTATCATGTATGTGTATCAGTATGTGTATCAATGTGTATCAGTATGTGTATGTATGTGTATCAGTATGTGTATCAGTAACTATGTATGTGTATCAGTATGTGTATCAGTATGTGTAGAACTATGTATGTGTATCAGTATGTGTATCATGTATGTATGTGTATCAGTATGTGTATCAGTATGTGTATCAGTATGTGTATCAGTATGTGTATCAGTATGTGTAGAACTATGTATGTGTATCAGTATGTGTATCAGTATGTGTAGAACTATGTATGTGTATCAGTATGTGTATAACTATGTATGTGTATCAGTATGTGTATCAGTATGTGTATAACTATGTATGTGTATCAGTATGTGTAGAACTATGTATGTGTATCAGTATGTGTATCAGTATGTGTATCAGTATGTGTAGAACTATGTATGTGTATCAGTATGTGTAGAACTATGTATGTGTATCAGTATGTGTATAACTATGTATGTGTATCAGTATGTGTATCAGTATGTGTAGAACTATGTATGTGTATCAGTATGTGTAGAACTATGTATGTGTATCAGTATGTGTATCAGTATGTGTAGAACTATGTATGTGTATCAGTATGTGTAGAACTATGTATGTGTATCAGTATGTGTAGAACTATGTATCAGTATGTGTATCAGTATGTGTATCAGTATGTGTATCAGTATGTGTAGAACTATGTATGTGTATCAGTATGTGTATCAGTATGTGTATCTATGTATGTGTATCAGTATGTGTAGATGTGTACATGTATGTGTATCAGTATGTGTATCTATGTATGTGTATCAGTATGTGTATCAGTATGTGTAAACTATGTATGTGTATCAGTATGTATGTGTATGTGTGTATCTATGTATGTGTATCAGTATGTGTAGTATAGTATGTGTATCAGTATGTGTATCAGTATGTGTATCAGTATGTGTAGAACTATGTATGTGTATCAGTATATGTATGTGTATCAGTATGTGTAGAACTATGTATGTGTATCAGTATGTGTAGAACTATGTATGTATGTGTATCAGTATGTGTAGAACTATGTATGTGTATCAGTATGTGTAGAACTATGTATGTGTATCAGTATGTGTATCAGTATGTGTATCAGTATGTGTAGAACTATGTATGTGTATCAGTATGTGTAGAACTATGTCTGTGTATCAGTATGTGTATAACTATGTATGTGTATCAGTATGTGTATCAGTATGTGTAGAACTATGTATGTGTATCAGTATGTGTATCAGTATGTGTAGAACTATGTATGTGTATCAGTATGTGTATAACTATGTATGTGTATCAGTATGTGTATCAGTATGTGTAGAACTATGTATGTGTATCAGTATGTGTATAACTATGTATGTGTATCAGTATGTGTAGAACTATGTATGTGTATCAGTATGTGTAGAACTATGTATGTGTATCAGTATGTGTAGAACTATGTATGTGTATCAGTATGTGTAGAACTAGTGTATGTGTGTATATGTATGTGTATCAGTATGTGTAGAACTATGTATGTGTATCAGTATGTGTAGAACTATGTATGTGTATCAGTATGTGTATGTATGTGTATCAGTATGTATATATGTATGTGTATCAGTATGTGTATCAGTATGTGTATGTATGTGTATCAGTATGTATAGTATGTGTATGTATGTGTATCAGTATGTGTAGAACTATGTATGTATCAGTATGTGTAGAACTATCAGTATGTGTATCAGTATGTCAGTATGTGTAACTATGTATGTGTGTAGAACTATGTATGTGTAGTATCGCAGTATGTAGAACAGTATGTGTATCAGATGTGTACTATGTATGTGTATCAGTATGTGTATCAGTATGTGTATCAGTATGTGTAGAACTATGTATGTGTATCAGTATGTGTAGAACTATGTATGTGTATCAGTATGTGTAGAACTATGTATGTGTATCAGTATGTGTATCACTATGTATGTGTATCAGTATGTGTAGTATGTGTATCTATGTATGTGTATCAGTATGTATGTAGTGTATCAGTATGTGTAGAACTATGTATGTGTATCAGTATGTGTAGAACTATGTATGTGTATCAGTATGTGTAGAACTATGTATGTGTATCAGTATGTGTAGAACTATGTATGTGTATCAGTATGTGTATCTATGTATGTGTATCAGTATGTATGTATCAGTATGTGTATCAGTATGTGTATCAGTATGTGTAGACTATGTATGTGTATCAGTATGTGTAGAACTATGTATGTGTATCAGTATGTGTAGAACTATGTATGTGTATCAGTATGTGTAGAACTATGTATGTGTATCAGTATGTGTATCTATGTATGTGTATCAGTATGTGTAGAACTATGTATGTGTATCAGTATGTGTAGAACTATGTATGTGTATCAGTATGTGTATCAGTATGTGTATATGTATGTGTATCAGTATGTGTATCAGTATGTATGTGTATGTATATGTGTATCAGTATGTGTAGAACTATGTATGTGTATCAGTATGTGTAGAACTATGTATGTGTATCATGTATGTGTATCAGTATGTGTATCACTATGTGTGAACTATCAGTATGTATGTGTATCAGTATGTGTATGTGTATCAGTATCAGTATGTGTATCAGTATGTGTATCTAGTATGTGTATCAGTATGTGTATATGTATGTGTATCAGTATGTGTATCTATGTATGTGTATCAGTATGTGTAGAACTATGTATGTGTATCAGTATGTATCAGAACTATGTATGTGTATGTATGTGTATCAGTGTATGTGTATCAGTATGTGTAGAACTATGTAGTCATGTGTATCAACTATGTATGTGTATCAGTATGTGTATCATGTATGTGTATCAGAACATGTGTATGTGTATCAGTATGTGTATCAGTATGTGTATCAGTATGTGTAGAACTATGTATGTGTATCAGTATGTGTATCAGTATGTGTATCAGTATGTATCAGTATGTGTAGAACTATGTATGTGTATCAGTATGTGTATCAGTATGTGTAGTAACTCAGTATGTGTATCTATGTATGTGTATCAGTATGTGTAGAACTATGTCAGTATGTGTATCAACTATGTATGTAGAACTATGTATGTGTATCAGTATGTGTAGAACTATGTATGTGTATCAGTATGTGTGTATCAGTATGTATGTATGTGTATCAGTATGTGTAGAACTATGTATGTGTATCAGTATGTGTAGAACTATGTGTATCAGTATGTGTATATGTATGTGTATCAGTATGTGTATCAGTATGTGTAACTATGTATGTGTATCAGTATGTGTAGAACTATGTATGTGTATCAGTATGTGTATATGTATGTGTATCAGTATGTGTAGAACTATGTATGTGTATCAGTATGTGTAGAACTATGTATCAGTATGTATACAGTATATGTGTAGAACTATGTATGTGTATCAGTATGTGTAGAACTATGTATGTGTATAGTATGTGTAGAACTATGTATGTGTATCAGTATGTGTAGAACTATGTATGTGTATCAGTATGTGTAGAACTATGTATGTGTATCAGTATGTGTATCTATGTATGTGTATCAGTATGTGTATCAATGTGTATCTATGTATGTGTATCAGTATGTGTATCTATGTATGTGTATCAGTATGTGTATCAGTATGTGTAGAACTATGTATGTGTATCAGTATGTGTATCACTATGTATGTGTATCAGTATGTGTATCATGTATGTGTATCTATGTGTATATGTATCAGTATGTGTATCATGTATGTGTATCATGTATGTGTATCAGTATGTGTAGAACTATGTATCAGTATGTGTATCAGTATGTAGAACTATGTATGTGTATCAGTATGTGTAGAACTATGTATGTGTATCAGTATGTGTAGATATGTATGTGTATCAGTATGTGTATCAGTATGTATGTATCTATGTATGTGTATCAGTATGTGTAGAACTATGTATGTGTATCAGTATGTGTATCACTATGTATGTGTATGTATGTGTAGAACATGTATGTGTATAGTATGTGTATCAGTATGTGTAGAACTATGTATGTGTATCAGTATGTGTATCTATGTATGTGTATCAGTATGTGTATCTATGTATGTGTATCAGTATGTGTATCAACTATGTATGTGTATCAGTATGTGTATCTATGTATGTGTATCTATGTATGTGTATCAGTATCTATGTATGTGTATCAGTATGTGTATCAGTATGTGTATAACTATGTATGTGTATCAGTATGTGTAGAACTATGAATGTGTATCAGTATGTGTATCAGTATGTGTAGAACTATGAATGTGTATCAGTATGTGTAGAACTATGTATGTGTATCAGTATGTATATCAGTATGTGTATCAGTATGTGTAGAACTATGTATGTGTATCAGTATGTGTAGAACTATGTCTGTGTATCAGTATGTGTATAACTATGTATGTGTATCAGTATGTGTATCAGTATGTGTAGAACTATGTATGTGTATCAGTATGTGTAGAACTATGTATGTGTATCAGTATGTGTAGAACTATGTATGTGTATCAGTATGTGTATCAGTATGTGTAGAACTATGTCTGTGTATCAGTATGTGTATGTATGTATGATGTATGTGTATCAGTATGTGTATCAGTATGTGTATCAGTATGTATGTATGTGTATCAGTATGTGTAGAACTATGTATGTGTATCAGTATGTGTAGAACTATGTATGTGTATCAGTATGTGTAGTATGTGTAGAACTATGTATGTGTATCAGTATGTGTATCAACTATGTATGTGTATCAGTATGTGTATCAATGTATGTATGTGTATCAGTATGTGTATCAGTATGTGTAGAACTATGTATGTGTATCAGTATGTGTAGAACTATGTATGTGTATCAGTATGTGTATCTAGTATGTGTACTATGTATGTGTATCAGTATGTGTATCAGTATGTGTATCACTATGTATGTGTATCAGTATGTGTATCAGTATGTGTAGAACTATGTATGTGTATCAGTATGTGTAGAACTATGTATGTGTATCAGTATGTGTATCAGTATGTATGTATGTATGTGTATCAGTATGTGTATCAGAACTATGTGTATGTGTATCAGTATGTGTATCAGTATGTGTAGAACTATGTATGTGTATCATGTATGTATGTGTATCTATGTATGTGTAGAACTATGTATGTGTATCAGTATGTGTATCAGTATGTGTATCAGTATGTGTATCAGTATGTGTATCAGTATGTGTATCAGTATGTGTAGAACTATGTGTATCAGTATGTGTATCAGTATGTGTAGAACTATGTATGTGTATCAGTATGTGTAGAACTATGTATGTGTATCAGTATGTGTATCAGTATGTGTATCAGTATGTGTAGAACTATGTATGTGTATCAGTATGTGTAGAACTATGTATGTGTATCAGTATGTATATCAGTATGTGTATCAGTATGTGTAGAACTATGTATGTGTATCAGTATGTGTAGAACTATGTATGTGTATCAGTATGTGTAGAACTATGTATGTGTATCAGTATGTGTAGAACTATGTATGTGTATCAGTATGTGTATCAGTATGTGTAGAACTATGTATGTGTATCAGTATGTGTAGAACTATGTATGTGTATCAGTATGTATATCAGTATGTGTATCAGTATGTGTAGAACTATGTATGTGTATCAGTATGTGTAGAACTATGTCTGTGTATCAGTATGTGTATAACTATGTATGTGTATCAGTATGT
>NW_024607277.1:0-21841 GCF_018296145.1 Oncorhynchus tshawytscha | reverse complement strand
AATGACAGACCAGATAGATCTACTGTCTCCATTGTATTTTGACAGACCAGCTAGATCTACTGTCTCTATTATAATATGACGGACCAGCTAGATCTACTTCTCTATTATAATATGACAGACCAGCTAGATCTACTGTCTCTATTAAAATATGACAGACCAGCTAGATCTACTGTCTCTATTATAATATGACAGACCAGCTAGATCTACTGTCTCTATTATAATATGACAGACCAGCTAGATCTACTGTCTCTATTATAAGATGACAGACCAGCTAGATCTACTGTCTCTATTATATTATGACAGACCAGCTAGATCTACTGTCTCTATTATATTATGACAGACCAGCTAGATCTACTGTCTCTATTATATTATGACAGACCAGCTAGATCTACTGTCTCTATTATAATATGACAGACCAGCTAGATCTACTGTCTCTATTATAAGATGACAGACCAGCTAGATCTACTGTCTCTATTATATTATGACAGACCAGCTAGATCTACTGTCTCTATTATAAACTGACGGACAAGCTAGATCTACTGTCTCTATTATATAATGACAGACCAGCTAGATCTACTGTCTCTATTGTATTTTGACAGACCAGCTAGATCTACTGTCTCTATTATATTATGACAGACCAGCTAGATCTACTGTCTCTATTATAATATGACAGACCAGCTAGATCTACTGTCTCTATTATAATATGACAGACCAGCTAGATCTACTGTCTCTATTATATAATGACAGACCAGCTAGATCTACTGTCTCTATTGTATTTTGACAGACCAGCTAGATCTACTGTCTCTATTATAATATGACGGACCAGCTAGATCTACTTCTCTATTATAATATGACAGACCAGCTAGATCTACTGTCTCTATTAAAATATGACAGACCAGCTAGATCTACTGTCTCTATTATAATATGACAGACCAGCTAGATCTACTGTCTTTATTATAATATGACAGACCAGCTAGATCTACTGTCTCTATTATATGATGACAGACCAGCTAGATCAACTGTCTCTATTATAATATGACAGACCAGCTAGATCTACTGTCTCTATTATAATATGACAGACCAGCTAGATCTACTGTCTCTATTATAAGATGACAGACCAGCTAGATCTACTGTCTTTTTATTATATATGACAGACCAGCTAGATCTACTGTCTCTATTATATTATGACAGACCAGCTAGATCTACTGTCTCTATTATAAGATGACAGACCAGCTAGATCTACTGTCTCTATTATAATATGACAGACCAGCTAGATCTACTGTCTCTATTATATTATGACAGACCAGCTAGATCTACTGTCTCTATTATAATATGACAGACCAGCTAGATCTACTGTCTCTATTATATTATGACAGACCAGCTAGATCTACTGTCTCTATTATAATATGACAGACCAGCTAGATCTACTGTCTCTATTATAATATGACAGACCAGCTAGATCTACTGTCTCTATTATATATGACAGACCAGCTAGATCTACTGTCTCTATTATATTATGACAGACCAGCTACATCTACTGTCTCTATTATAAACTGACAGACAAGCTAGATCTACTGTCTCTATTATATAATGACAGACCAGATAGATCTACTGTCTCCATTGTATTTTGACAGACCAGCTAGATCTACTGTCTCTATTATAATATGACGGACCAGCTAGATCTACTTCTCTATTATAATATGACAGACCAGCTAGATCTACTGTCTCTATGAAAATATGACAGACCAGCTAGATCTACTGTCTCTATTATAATATGACAGACCAGCTAGATCTACTGTCTCTATTATAATATGACAGACCAGCTAGATCTACTGTCTCTATTATAAGATGACAGACCAGCTAGATCTACTGTCTCTATTGTATTTTGACAGACCAGCTAGATCTACTGTCTCTATTATATTATGACAGACCAGCTAGATCTACTGTCTCTATTATAAAATGACAGACCAGCTAGATCTACTGTCTCTATTATAATATGACAGACCAGCTAGATCTACTGTCTCTATTATAAGATGACAGATCAGCTAGATCTACTGTCTTTATTATATTATGACAGACCAGCTACATCTACTGTCTCTATTATAAACTGACGGACAAGCTAGATCTACTGTCTCTATTATATAATGACAGACCAGCTAGATCTACTGTCTCTATTGTATTTTGACAGACCAGCTCGATCTACTGTCTCTATTATATTATGACAGACCATCTAGATCTACTGTCTTTATTATAATATGACAGACCAGCTAGATCTACTGTTTCTATTATGTAATGACAGACCAGCTAGATCTACTGTCTCTCTTATAAACTGACGGACAAGCTAGATCTACTGTCTCTATTATATAATGACAGACCAGCTAGATCTACTGTCTCTATTGTATTTTGACAGACCAGCTAGATCTACTGTCTCTATTATAATATGACGGACCAGCTAGATCTACTTCTCTATTATAATTTGACAGACCAGCTAGATCTACTGTCTCTATTAAAATATGACAGACCAGCTAGATCTACTGTCTCTATTATAATATGACAGACCAGCTAGATCTACTGTCTTTATTATAATGACAGACCAGCTAGATCTACTGTCTCTATTATATGATGACAGACCAGCTAGATCAACTGTCTCTATTATAATATGACAGACCAGCTAGATCTACTGTCTCTATTATAATATGACAGACCAGCTAGATCTACTGTCTCTATTATAAGATGACAGACCAGCTAGATCTACTGTTTTTTTATAATATGACAGACCAGCTAGATCTACTGTCTCTATTATATTATGACAGACCAGCTAGATCTACTGTCTCTATTATAATATGACAGACCAGCTAGATCTACTGTCTCTATTATAATATGACAGACCAGCTAGATCTACTGTCTCTATTATAAGATGACAGACCAGCTAGATCTACTGTCTTTATTATAATATGACAGACCAGCTAGATCTACTGTCTCTATTATAATATGACAGACCAGCTAGATCTACTGTCTCTATTATAATATGACAGACCAGCTAGATCTACTGTCTCTATTATATTATGACAGACCAGCTAGATCTACTGTCTCTATTATAATATGACAGACCAGCTAGATCTACTGTCTCTATTATAATATGACAGACCAGCTAGATCTACTGTCTCTATTATATTATGACAGACCAGCTAGATCTACTGTCTCTATTATAAATGACAGGACCAGCTAGATCTACTGTCTCTATTATATATGACAGACCAGCTAGATCTACTGTCTCTATTATATATGACAGACCAGCTAGATCTACTGTCTCTATTATATTATGACAGACCAGCTAGATCTACTGTCTCTATTATAATATGACAGACCAGCTAGATCTACTGTCTCTATTATTTTATGGCAGACCAGCTAGATCAACTGTCTCTATTATATTATGACAGACCAGCTAGATCTACTGTCTCTATTATAATATGACAGACCAGCTAGATCTACTGTCTCTATTATAAGATGACAGACCAGCTAGATCTACTGTCTTTATTATAATATGACAGACCAGCTAGATCTACTGTCTCTATTATATTATGACAGACCAGCTAGATCTACTGTCTCTATTATATTATGACAGACCAGCTAGATCTACTGTCTCTATTATAATATGACAGACCAGCTAGATCTACTGTCTCTATTATATTATGACAGACCAGCTAGATCTACTGTCTCTATTATAATATGACAGACCAGCTAGATCTACTGTCTCTATTATATTATGACAGACCAGCTAGATCTACTGTCTCTATTATAAATGACAGACCAGCTAGATCTACTGTCTCTATTATATTATGACAGACCAGCTAGATCTACTGTCTCTATTATAATATGACAGACCAGCTAGATCTACTGTCTCTATTATATTATGACAGACCAGCTAGATCTACTGTCTCTATTATAATATGACAGACCAGCTAGATCTACTGTCTCTATTATATTATGACAGACCAGCTAGATCTACTGTCTCTATTATATTATGACAGACCAGCTAGATCTACTGTCTCTATTATAAGATGACAGACCAGCTAGATCTACTGTCTTTATTATAATATGACAGACCAGCTAGATCTACTGTCTCTATTATATTATGACAGACCAGCTAGATCAACTGTCTCTATTATATTATGACAGACCAGCTAGATCTACTGTCTCTATTATATTATGACAGACCAGCTCGATCTACTGTCTCGATTATATTATGACAGACCAGCTAGATCTACTGTCTCTATTATAATATGACAGACCAGCTAGATCTACTGTCTCTATTATAATATGACAGACCAGCTAGATCTACTGTCTCTATTATAAACTGACGGACAAGCTAGATCTACTGTCTCTATTATATAATGACAGACCAGCTAGATCTACTGTCTCTATTGTATTTTGACAGACCAGCTAGATCTACTGTCTCTATTATAATATGACAGACCAGCTAGATCTACTGTCTCTATTATAATATGACAGACCAGCTAGATCTACTGTCTCTATTATAAGATGACAGACCAGCTAGATCTACTGTCTTTATTATAATATGACAGACCAGCTAGATCTACTGTCTCTATTATATGATGACAGACCAGCTAGATCTACTGTCTCTATTATAATATGACAGACCAGCTAGATCTACTGTCTCTATTATAATATGACAGACCAGCTAGATCTACTGTCTCTATTATAATATGACAGACCAGCTAGATCTACTGTCTTTATTATAATATGACAGACCAGCTAGATCTACTGTCTCTATTATATGATGACAGACCAGCTAGATCTACTGTCTCTATTATAATATGACAGACCAGCTAGATCTACTGTCTCTATTATAATATGACAGACCAGCTAGATCTACTGTCTCTATTATAAGATGACAGACCAGCTAGATCTACTGTCTCTATTATATATATGACAGACCAGCTAGATCTACTGTCTCTATTATAATATGACAGACCAGCTAGATCTACTGTCTCTATTATATTATGACAGACCAGCTAGATCTACTGTCTCTATTATAATATGACAGACCAGCTAGATCTACTGTCTCTATTATAATATGACAGACCAGCTAGATCTACTGTCTCTATTATATTATGACAGACCAGCTAGATCTACTGTCTCTATTATAATATGACAGACCAGCTAGATCTACTGTCTCTATTATAATATGACAGACCAGCTAGATCTACTGTCTCTATTATATTATGACAGACCAGCTAGATCTACTGTCTCTATTATAAGATGACAGACCAGCTAGATCTACTGTCTCTATTATAATATGACAGACCAGCTAGATCTACTGTCTCTATTATATTATGACAGACCAGCTAGATCTACTGTCTCTATTATAATATGACAGACCAGCTAGATCTACTGTCTCTATTATAATATGACAGACCAGCTAGATCTACTGTCTCTATTATAATATGACAGACCAGCTAGATCTACTGTCTCTATTATATTATGACAGACCAGCTAGATCTACTGTCTCTATTATAATATGACAGACCAGCTAGATCTACTGTCTCTATTATAATATGACAGACCAGCTAGATCTACTGTCTTTATTATAATGACAGACCAGCTAGATCTACTGTCTCTATTATATGATGACAGACCAGCTAGATCAACTGTCTCTATTATAATATGACAGACCAGCTAGATCTACTGTCTCTATTATAATATGACAGACCAGCTAGATCTACTGTCTCTATTATAAGATGACAGACCAGCTAGATCTACTGTCTCTATTATAATATGACAGACCAGCTAGATCTACTGTCTCTATTATATTATGACAGACCAGCTAGATCTACTGTCTCTATTATAAAATGACAGACCAGCTAGATCTACTGTCTCTATTATAATATGACAGACCAGCTAGATCTACTGTCTCTATTATAAGATGACAGACCAGCTAGATCTACTGTCTCTATTATAATATGACAGACCAGCTAGATCTACTGTCTCTATTATAATATGACAGACCAGCTAGATCTACTGTCTCTATTATAATATGACAGACCAGCTAGATCTACTGTCTCTATTATATTATGACAGACCAGCTAGATCTACTGTCTCTATTATATTATGACAGACCAGCTAGATCTACTGTCTCTATTATAATATGACAGACCAGCTAGATCTACTGTCTCTATTATATTATGACAGACCAGCTAGATCTACTGTCTCTATTATAAATGACAGACCAGCTAGATCTACTGTCTCTATTATATTATGACAGACCAGCTAGATCTACTGTCTCTATTATATTATGACAGACCAGCTAGATCTACTGTCTCTATTATATTATGACAGACCAGCTAGATCTACTGTCTCTATTATAATATGACAGACCAGCTAGATCTACTGTCTCTATTATATTTATGACAGACCAGCTAGATCTACTGTCTCTATTATATTATGACAGACCAGCTAGATCTACTGTCTCTATTATAATATGACAGACCAGCTAGATCTACTGTCTCTATTATAAGATGACAGACCAGCTAGATCTACTGTCTTTATTATAATATGACAGACCAGCTAGATCTACTGTCTCTATTATATTATGACAGACCAGCTAGATCTACTGTCTCTATTATATTATGACAGACCAGCTAGATCTACTGTCTCTATTATAATATGACAGAACAGCTAAATCTACTGTTTCTATTATATTATGACAGACCAGCTAGATCTACTGTCTCTATTATAATATGACAGACCAGCTAGATCTACTGTCTCTATTATATTATGACAGACCAGCTAGATCTACTGTCTCTATTATAAATGACAGACAAGCTAGATCTACTGTCTCTATTATATTATGACAGACCAGCTAGATCTACTGTCTCTATTATATTATGACAGACCAGCTAGATCAACTGTCTCTATTATATTATGACAGACCAGCTAGATCTACTGTCTCTATTATAATATGACAGACCAGCTAGATCTACTGTCTCTATTATAATATGACAGACCAGCTAGATCTACTGTCTCTATTATAATATGACAGACCAGCTAGATCTACTGTCTCTATTATAAGATGACAGACCAGCTAGATCTACTGTCTTTATTATAATATGACAGACCAGCTAGATCTACTGTCTCTATTATATTATGACAGACCAGCTAGATCTACTGTCTCTATTATATTATGACAGACCAGCTAGATCTACTGTCTCTATTATATTATGACAGACCAGCTAGATCTACTGTCTCTATTATATTATGACAGACCAGCTAGATCTACTGTCTCTATTATATTATGACAGACCAGCTAGATCTACTGTCTCTATTATATTATGACAGACCAGCTAGATCTACTGTCTCTATTATAATATGACAGACCAGCTAGATCTACTGTCTCTATTATATAATGACAGACCAGCTAGATCTACTGTCTCCATTGTATTTTGACAGACCAGCTAGATCTACTGTCTCTATTATAATATGACGGACCAGCTAGATCTACTGTCTCTATTATAATATGACAGACCAGCTAGATCTACTGTCTCTATTATAAGATGACAGACCAGCTAGATCTACTGTCTTTATTATAATATGACAGACCAGCTAGATCTACTGTCTCTATTATATGATGACAGACCAGCTAGATCAACTGTCTCTATTATAATATGACAGACCAGCTAGATCTACTGTCTCTATTATAATATGACAGACCAGCTAGATCTACTCTCTATTATAAGATGACAGACCAGCTAGATCTACTGTCTTTATTATAATATGACAGACCAGCTAGATCTACTGTCTCTATTATATTATGACAGACCAGCTAGATCTACTGTCTCTATTATAATATGACAGACCAGCTAGATCTACTTTCTCTATTATAATATGACAGACCAGCTAGATCTCCTGTCTCTATTATAAGATGACAGATCAGCTAGATCTACTGTATTTATTATCATATGACAGACCAGCTAGATCTACTGTCTCTATTATAATATGACAGACCAGCTAGATCTACTGTCTCTATTATGATATGACAGACCAGCTAGATCTACTGTCTCTATTATAAGATGACGGACCAGCTAGATCTACTGTCTTTATTATAATATGACAGACCAGCTAGATCTACTGTCTCTATTATATGATGACAGACCAGCTAGATCAACTGTCTCTATTATAATATGACAGACCAGCTAGATCTACTGTCTCTATTATAATATGACAGACCAGCTAGATCTACTGTCTCTATTATATTATGACAGACCAGCTAGATCTACTGTCTCTATTATAAGATGACAGACCAGCTAGATCTACTGTCTTCATTATAATATGACAGACCAGCTAGATCAACTGTCTCTATTATATTATGACAGACCAGCTAGATCTACTGTCTCTATTATGATATGACAGACCAGCTAGATCTACTGTCTCTATTATAAGATGACAGACCAGCTAGATCTACTGTCTTCATTATAATATGACAGACCAGCTAGATCAACTGTCTCTATTATATTATGACAGACCAGCTAGATCTACTGTCTCTATTATAATATGACAGACCAGCTAGATCTACTGTCTCTATTGTATTTTGACAGACCAGCTAGATCTACTGTCTCTATTATAATATGACAGACCAGCTAGATCTACTGTCTCTATTATAATTTGACAGACCAGCTAGATCTACTGTCTCTATTATAATATGACAGACCAGCTAGATCTACTGTCTCTATTATAATATGACAGACCAGCTAGATCTACTGTCTCTATTATATTATGACAGACCAGCTAGATCTACTGTCTCTATTATATTATGACAGACCAGCTAGATCTACTGTCTCTATTATATTATGACAGACCAGCTAGATCTACTGTCTCTATTATATTATGACAGACCAGCTAGATCTACTGTCTCTATTATAATATGACAGACCAGCTAGATCTACTGTCTCTATTATAATATGACAGACCAGCTAGATCTACTGTCTCTATTATAAATGACAGACCAGCTAGATCTACTGTCTCTATTATATAATGACAGACCAGCTAGATCTACTGTCTCTATTATATTTTGACAGACCAGCTAGATCTACTGTCTCTATTATAATATGACAGACCAGCTAGATCTACTGTCTCTATTATATAATATGACAGACCAGCTAGATCTACTGTCTCTATTAAAATATGACAGACCAGCTAGATCTACTGTCTCTATTATAATATGACAGACCAGCTAGATCTACTGTCTCTATTATAATATGACAGACCAGCTAGATCTACTGTCTCTATTATAAGATGACAGACCAGCTAGATCTACTGTCTCTATTATATTTTGACAGACCAGCTAGATCTACTGTCTCTATTATATTATGACAGAGCCAGCTAGATCTACTGTCTCTATTATAAATGCTAGATCTACTGTCTCTATTATAATATGACAGACCAGCTAGATCTACTGTCTCTATTATAATATGACAGACCAGCTAGATCTACTGTCTCTATTATAATATGACAGACCAGCTAGATCTACTGTCTCTATTATATTATGACAGACCAGCTAGATCTACTGTCTCTATTATAAATGACAGACCAGCTAGATCTACTGTCTCTATTATATAATGACAGACCAGCTAGATCTACTGTCTCTATTATATTATGACAGACCAGCTAGATCTACTGTCTCTATTATATTATGACAGACCAGCTAGATCTACTGTCTTTATTATAATATGACAGACCAGCTAGATCTACTGTCTCTATTATAAATGACAGACCAGCTAGATCTACTGTCTCTATTATAAATGACAGACCAGCTAGATCTACTGTCTCTATTATATAATGACAGACCAGCTAGATCTACTGTCTCTATTATATTTTGACAGACCAGCTAGATCTACTGTCTCTATTATAATATGACGGACCAGCTAGATCTACTGTCTCTATTATAATTTGACAGACCAGCTAGATCTACTGTCTCTATTATAATATGACAGACCAGCTAGATCTACTGTCTCTATTATAATATGACAGACCAGCTAGATCTACTGTCTCTATTATAATATGACAGACCAGCTAGATCTACTGTCTCTATTATATATATGACAGACCAGCTAGATCTACTGTCTCTATTATAATATGACAGACCAGCTAGATCTACTGTCTCTATTATAATATGACAGACCAGCTAGATCTACTGTCTCTATTATAAGATGACAGACCAGCTAGATCTACTGTCTTTATTATAATATGACAGACCAGCTAGATCTACTGTCTCTATTATATGATGACAGACCAGCTAGATCTACTGTCTCTATTATAATATGACAGACCAGCTAGATCTACTGTCTCTATTATATTATGACAGACCAGCTAGATCTACTGTCTCTATTATATTATGACAGACCAGCTAGATCTACTGTCTCTATTATAATATGACAGACCAGCTAGATCTACTGTCTCTATTATATTATGACAGACCAGCTAGATCTGCTGTCTCTATTATATTATGACAGACCAGCTAGATCTACTGTCTCTATTATAATATGACAGACCAGCTAGATCTACTGTCTCTATTATATTATGACAGACCAGCTAGATCTACTGTCTCTATTATAAATGACAGACCAGCTAGATCTACTGTCTCTATTATATAATGACAGACCAGCTAGATCTACTGTCTCTATTATATTTTGACAGACCAGCTAGATCTACTGTCTCTATTATAATATGACAGACCAGCTAGATCTACTGTCTCTATTATAATATGACAGACCAGCTAGATCTACTGTCTCTATTATAATATGACAGACCAGCTAGATCTACTGTCTCTATTATATATGACAGACCAGCTAGATCTACTGTCTCTATTATAATATGACAGACCAGCTAGATCTACTGTCTCTATTATAATATGACAGACCAGCTAGATCTACTGTCTCTATTATATTATGACAGACCAGCTAGATCTACTGTCTCTATTATAAAATGACAGACCAGCAGCTAGATCTACTGTCTCTATTATATATATGACAGACCAGCTAGATCTACTGTCTCTATTATATTATGACAGACCAGCTAGATCTACTGTCTCTATTATATAATGACAGACCAGCTAGATCTACTGTCTCTATTATATTATGACAGACCAGCTAGATCTACTGTCTCTATTATATTATGACAGACCAGCTAGATCTACTGTCTCTATTATAATACGACAGACCAGCTAGATCTACTGTCTCTATTGTATTATGACAGACCAGCTAGATCTACTGTCTCTATTATAATATGACAGACCAGCTAGATCTACTGTCTCTATTATATTATGACAGACCAGCTAGATCTACCGTCTCTATTGTATTTTGACAGACCAGCTAGATCTACTGCCCCTATTATATTATGAGAGACCAGCTAGATCTGCTCTCTCTGTTATAATATGACAGACAAGCTAGATCTACTGTCTCTATTATAAATATGACAGACCAGCTAGATCTACATTCTCCATTATAATATGACAGACCAGCTAGATCTACTGTCTCTATTATAATATGACAGACCAGCTAGATCTACTGTCTCTATTGTATTATGACAGACCAGCTAGATCTACTGTCTCTATTATAATATGACAGACCAGCTAGATCTACTTTCTCCATTATAATATGACAGACCAGCTAGATCTACTGTCTCTATTATAATATGACAGACCAGCTAGATCTACTGTCTCTATTATAATATGACAGACCAGCTAGATCTACTGTCTCTATTATATAATATGACAGACCAGCTAGATCTACTGTCTCTATTATAATATGACAGACCAGCTAGATCTACTGTCTCTATTATATTATGACAGACCAGCTAGATCTACTGTCTCTATTATATTATGACAGACCAGCTAGATCTACTGTCTCTATTATAATATGACAGACCAGCTAGATCTACTGTCTCTATTATATATGACAGACCAGCTAGATCTACTGTCTCTATTATATTATGACAGACCAGCTAGATCTACTGTCTCTATTATAATATGACAGACCAGCTAGATCTACTGTCTCTATTATATTATGACAGACCAGCTAGATCTACTGTCTCTATTATATTATGACAGACCAGCTAGATCTACTGTCTCTATTATAATATGACAGACCAGCTAGATCTACTGTCTCTATTATAATATGACAGACCAGCTAGATCTACTGTCTCTATTATAATATGACAGACCAGCTAGATCTACTGTCTCTATTATAATATGACAGACCAGCTAGATCTACTGTCTCTATTATATTATGACAGACCAGCTAGATCTACTGTCTCTATTCAGACCAGCTAGATCTATTCTCTATTATATTATGACAGACCAGCTAGATCTACTGTCTCTATTATAATATGACAGACCAGCTAGATCTACTGTCTCTATTATAATATGAAGACCAGCTAGATCTACTGTCTCTATTATAATATGACAGACCAGCTAGATCTACTGTCTCTATTATATTATGACAGACCAGCTAGATCTACTGTCTCTATTATATTATGACAGACCAGCTAGATCTACTGTCTCTATTATATTATGACAGACCAGCTAGATCTACTGTCTCTATTATAATATGACAGACCAGCTAGATCTACTGTCTCTATTATAATATGACAGACCAGCTAGATCTACTGTCTCTATTATAATATGACAGACCAGCTAGATCTACTGTCTCTATTATAATATGACAGACCAGCTAGATCTACTGTCTCTATTATAATATGACAGACCAGCTAGATCTACTGTCTCTATTATATATGACAGACCAGCTAGATCTACTGTCTCTATTATAATATGACAGACCAGCTAGATCTACTGTCTCTATTATAATATGACAGACCAGCTAGATCTACTGTCTCTATTATATTATGACAGACCAGCTAGATCTACTGTCTCTATTATAATATGACAGACCAGCTAGATCTACTGTCTCTATTATAATATGACAGACCAGCTAGATCTACTGTCTCTATTAGATATGACAGACAGCTAGATCTACTGTCTCTATTATATATGACAGACCAGCTAGATCTACTGTCTCTATTATATTATATGACAGACCAGCTAGATCTACTGTCTCTATTTATAATATGACAGACCAGCTAGATCTACTGTCTCTATTATAATATGACAGACCAGCTAGATCTACTGTCTCTATTATAATATGACAGACCAGCTAGATCTACTGTCTCTATTATAAGATGACAGACCAGCTAGATCTACTGTCTCTATTATAATATGACAGACCAGCTAGATCTACTGTCTCTATTATAATATGACAGACCAGCTAGATCTACTGTCTCTATTATAATATGACAGACCAGCTAGATCTACTGTCTCTATTGTATTTTGACAGACCAGCTAGATCTACTGTCTCTATTATAATATGACGGACCAGCTAGATCTACTTCTCTATTATAATATGACAGACCAGCTAGATCTACTGTCTCTATTATAATATGACAGACCAGCTAGATCTACTGTCTCTATTATGATATGACAGACCAGCTAGATCTACTGTCTCTATTATAATATGACAGACCAGCTAGATCTACTGTCTCTATTATATTATGACAGACCAGCTAGATCTACTGTCTCTATTATAATATGACAGACCAGCTAGATCTACTGTCTCTATTATATTATGACAGACCAGCTAGATCTACTGTCTCTATTATAATATGACAGACCAGCTAGATCTACTGTCTCTATTATAATATGACAGACCAGCTAGATCTACTGTCTCTATTATAAACAGACAGCTAGACTCAGCTAGATCTACTGTCTCTATTATATAATGACAGACCAGCTAGATCTACTGTCTCTATTATATTTTGACAGACCAGCTAGATCTACTGTCTCTATTATAATATGACAGACCAGCTAGATCTACTGTCTCTATTATAATATGACAGACCAGCTAGATCTACTGTCTCTATTATAATATGACAGACCAGCTAGATCTACTGTCTCTATTATAATATGACAGACCAGCTAGATCTACTGTCTCTATTATAATATGACAGACCAGCTAGATCTACTGTCTCTATTATAATATGACAGACCAGCTAGATCTACTGTCTCTATTATATTATGACAGACCAGCTAGATCTACTGTCTCTATTATATTATGACAGACCAGCTAGATCTACTGTCTCTATTATAATATGACAGACCAGCTAGATCTACTGTCTCTATTATAATATGACAGACCAGCTAGATCTACTGTCTCTATTATAATATGACAGACCAGCTAGATCTACTGTCTCTATTATATTATGACAGACCAGCTAGATCTACTGTCTCTATTATAAATGACAGACCAGCTAGATCTACTGTCTCTATTATATAATGACAGACCAGCTAGATCTACTGTCTCTATTATATTTGACAGACCAGCTACAGATCTACTGTCTCTATTATATTATGACAGACCAGCTAGATCTACTGTCTCTTATTATAATATGACAGACCAGCTAGATCTACTGTCTCTATTATATTATGACAGACCAGCTACATCTACTGTCTCTTATAAATGACAGACCAGCTAGATCTACTGTCTCTATTATATAATGACAGACCAGCTAGATCTACTGTCTCTATTATATTTTGACAGACCAGCTAGATCTACTGTCTCTATTATAATATGACAGACCAGCTAGATCTACTGTCTCTATTATAATATGACAGACCAGCTAGATCTACTGTCTCTATTATAATATGACAGACCAGCTAGATCTACTGTCTTATATTATAACAGACCAGACAGACCAGACAGACCAGCTAGATCTACTGTCTCTATTATAATATGACAGACCAGCTAGATCTACTGTCTCTATTATATATGACAGACCAGCTAGATCTACTGTCTCTATTATAATATGACAGACCAGCTAGATCTACTGTCTCTATTATAATATGACAGACCAGCTAGATCTACTGTCTCTATTATAAGATGACAGACCAGCTAGATCTACTGTCTCTTTTTATATATGACAGACCAGCTAGATCTACTGTCTCTATTATATATGACAGACCAGCTAGATCTACTGTCTCTATTATAATATGACAGACCAGCTAGATCTACTGTCTCTATTATATATGACAGACCAGCTAGATCTACTGTCTCTATTATATTATGACAGAGACCAGCTAGATCTACTGTCTCTATTATAATATGACAGACCAGCTAGACAGACTACTGTCTCTATTATATTATGACAGACCAGCTAGATCTACTGTCTCTATTATATTATGACAGACCAGCTAGATCTACTGTCTCTATTATAATATGACAGACCAGCTAGATCTACTGTCTCTATTATAATTATGACAGACCAGCTAGATCTACTGTCTCTATTATAAACTGACAGACCAGCTAGATCTACTGTCTCTATTATATAATGACAGACCAGCTAGATCTACTGTCTCTATTATATTTTGACAGACCAGCTAGATCTACTGTCTCTATTATAATATGACAGACCAGCTAGATCTACTGTCTCTATTATAATATGACAGACCAGCTAGATCTACTGTCTCTATTATAATTATGACAGACCAGCTAGATCTACTGTCTCTATTATATTATGACAGACCAGCTAGATCTACTGTCTCTATTATAATATGACAGACCACAGACCAGCTAGATCTACTGTCTCTATTATATATATGACAGACCAGCTAGATCTACTGTCTCTATTATAATATGACAGACCAGCTAGATCTACTGTCTCTATTATATTATGACAGACCAGCTAGATCTACTGTCTCTATTATAATATGACAGACCAGCTAGATCTACTGTCTCTATTATAATATGACAGACCAGCTAGATCTACTGTCTCTATTATAAGATGACAGACCAGCTAGATCTACTGTCTCTATTATATATGACAGACCAGCTAGATCTACTGTCTCTATTGTATTTTGACAGACCAGCTCGATCTACTGTCTCTATTATATTATGACAGACCAGCTAGATCTACTGTCTTTATTATAATATGACAGACCAGCTAGATCTACTGTCTCTATTATATTATGACAGACCAGCTAGATCTACTGTCTCTCTTATAAACTGACGGACAAGCTAGATCTACTGTCTCTATTATATAATGACAGACCAGCTAGATCTACTGTCTCCATTGTATTTTGACAGACCAGCTAGATCTACTGTCTCTATTATAATATGACGGACCAGCTAGATCTACTTCTCTATTATAATTTGACAGACCAGCTAGATCTACTGTCTCTATTATAATATGACAGACCAGCTAGATCTACTGTCTCTATTATAATATGACAGACCAGCTAGATCTACTGTCTCTATTATAATATGACAGACCAGCTAGATCTACTGTCTCTATTATATTATAATGACAGACCAGCTAGATCTACTGTCTCTATTATAAGATGACAGACCAGCTAGATCTACTGTCTCTATTATAATATGACAGACCAGCTAGATCTACTGTCTCTATTATAATATGACAGACCAGCTAGATCTACTGTCTCTATTATAATATGACAGACCAGCTAGATCTACTGTCTCTATTATATATGACAGACCAGCTAGATCTACTGTCTCTATTATAATATGACAGACCAGCTAGATCTACTGTCTCTATTATAATATGACAGACCAGCTAGATCTACTGTCTCTATTATAATATGACAGACCAGCTAGATCTACTGTCTCTATTATATATGACAGACCAGCTAGATCTACTGTCTCTATTATATATGACAGACCAGCTAGATCTACTGTCTCTATTATATTATGACAGACCAGCTAGATCTACTGTCTCTATTATAATATGACAGACCAGCTAGATCTACTGTCTCTATTATAATATGACAGACCAGCTAGATCTACTGTCTCTATTATAATATGACAGACCAGCTAGATCTACTGTCTTTTTTTATAAGACCAGCTATGACAGACCAGCTAGATCTACTGTCTCTATTATATGATGACAGACCAGCTAGATCAACTGTCTCTATTATAATATGACAGACCAGCTAGATCTACTGTCTTTATTATAATATGACAGACCAGCTAGATCTACTGTCTCTATTATATTATGACAGACCAGCTAGATCTACTGTCTCTATTATATTATGACAGACCAGCTAGATCTACTGTCTCTATTATATTATGACAGACCAGCTAGATCTACTGTCTCTATTATATTATGACAGACCAGCTAGATCTACTGTCTCTATTATAATATGACAGACCAGCTAGATCTACTGTCTCTATTATAATATGACAGACCAGCTAGATCTACTGTCTCTATTATAAGATGACAGACCAGCTAGATCTACTGTTTTTTTTATAAGATGACAGACCAGCTAGATCTACTGTCTCTATTATATGATGACAGACCAGCTAGATCAACTGTCTCTATTATAATATGACAGACCAGCTAGATCTACTGTCTCTATTATAATATGACAGACCAGCTAGATCTACTGTCTCTATTATATTATGACAGACCAGCTAGATCTACTGTCTCTATTATATTATGACAGACCAGCTAGATCTACTGTCTCTATTATATTATGACAGACCAGCTAGATCTACTGTCTCGATTATATTATGACAGACCAGCTAGATCTACTGTCTCTATTATAATATGACAGACCAGCTAGATCTACTGTCTCTATTATAATATGACAGACCAGCTAGATCTACTGTCTCTATTATAATATGACAGACCAGCTAGATCTACTGTCTCTATTATAAGATGACAGACCAGCTAGATCTACTGTCTCTATTATATGATGACAGACCAGCTAGATCAACTGTCTCTATTATAATATGACAGACCAGCTAGATCTACTGTCTCTATTATAATATGACAGACCAGCTAGATCTACTGTCTCTATCTAGATCTACTGTCTCTATTATATTATGACAGACCAGCTAGATCTACTGTCTCTATTATATTATGACAGACCAGCTAGATCTACGTCTCTATTATATTATGACAGACCAGCTAGATCTACTGTCTCTATTATAATATGACAGACCAGCTAGATCTACTGTCTCTATTATAATATGACAGACCAGCTAGATCTACTGTCTCTATTATAAACTGACAGACCAGCTAGATCTACTGTCTCTATTATATAATGACAGACCAGCTAGATCTACTGTCTCTATTATATTTTGACAGACCAGCTAGATCTACTGTCTCTATTATAATATGACAGACCAGCTAGATCTACTGTCTCTATTATAATATGACAGACCAGCTAGATCTACTGTCTCTATTATAATATGACAGACCAGCTAGATCTACTGTCTCTATTATATATGACAGACCAGCTAGATCTACTGTCTCTATTATAAGATGACAGACCAGCTAGATCTACTGTCTCTATTATAATATGACAGACCAGCTAGATCTACTGTCTCTATTATATTATGACAGACAGACCAGCTAGATCTACTGTCTCTATTATAATATGATGACAGACCAGCTAGATCTACTGTCTCTATTGTATTTTGACAGACCAGCTAGATCTACTGTCTCTATTATATTATGACAGACCAGCTAGATCTACTGTCTATTATTATACAGACCAGCTATGACAGACCAGCTACATCTACTGTCTCTATTATAAACTGACAGACAAGCTAGATCTACTGTCTCTATTATATTTTGACAGACCAGCTAGATCTACTGTCTCTATTATATTTTGACAGACCAGCTAGATCTACTGTCTCTATTATATTATGACAGACCAGCTAGATCTACTGTCTCTATTATATATGACAGACCAGCTAGATCTACTGTCTCTATTATATTATGACAGACCAGCTAGATCTACTGTCTCTATTATAAATGACAGACCAGCTAGATCTACTGTCTCTATTATATAATGACAGACCAGCTAGATCTACTGTCTCTATTATAATATGACAGACCAGCTAGATCTACTGTCTCTATTATAATATGACAGACCAGCTAGATCTACTGTCTCTATTATAATATGACAGACCAGCTAGATCTACTGTCTCTATTATAATATGACAGACCAGCTAGATCTACTGTCTCTATTATAATATGACAGACCAGCTAGATCTACTGTCTCTATTATAATATGACAGACCAGCTAGATCTACTGTCTCTATTATATTATGACAGACCAGCTAGATCTACTGTCTCTATTATAATATGACAGACCAGCTAGATCTACTGTCTCTATTATATTATGACAGACCAGCTAGATCTACTGTCTCTATTATAATCTACTGATTATAATACAGACAGCTAGATCTACTGTCTCTATTATAATATGACAGACCAGCTAGATCTACTGTCTCTATTATATTTTGACAGACCAGCTAGATCTACTGTCTCTATTATATTATGACAGACCAGCTAGATCTACTGTCTCTATTAAAATATGACAGACCAGCTAGATCTACTGTCTCTATTATAATATGACAGACCAGCTAGATCTACTGTCTCTATTATAAAATGACAGACCAGCTAGATCTACTGTCTCTATTATAATATGACAGACCAGCTAGATCTACTGTCTCTATTATAAGATGACAGACCAGCTAGATCTACTGTCTCTATTATATTATGACAGACCAGCTAGATCTACTGTCTCTATTATATTATGACAGACCAGCTAGATCTACTGTCTCTATTATAATATGACAGACCAGCTAGATCTACTGTCTCTATTATATATATGACAGACCAGCTAGATCTACTGTCTCTATTATAATATGACAGACCAGCTAGATCTACTGTCTCTATTATAATTGACAGACCACAGACCAGCTAGATCTACTGTCTCTATTATAAATATGACAGACCAGCTAGATCTACTGTCTCTATTATAATATGACAGACCAGCTAGATCTACTGTCTCTATTATAATATGACAGACCAGCTAGATCTACTGTCTCTATTATATATGACAGACCAGCTAGATCTACTGTCTCTATTATAATATGACAGACCAGCTAGATCTACTGTCTCTATTATATTATGACAGACCAGCTAGATCTACTGTCTCTATTATATATGACAGACCAGCTAGATCTACTGTCTCTATTATAATATGACAGACCAGCTAGATCTACTGTCTCTATTATATTATGACAGACCAGCTAGATCTACTGTCTCTATTATATATATGACAGACCAGCTAGATCTACTGTCTCTATTATATTATGACAGACCAGCTAGATCTACTGTCTCTATTATATTATGACAGACCAGCTAGATCTACTGTCTCTATTATAATATGACAGACCAGCTAGATCTACTGTCTCTATTATATTATGACAGACCAGCTAGATCTACTGTCTCTATTATAAACTGACAGACCAGCTAGATCTACTGTCTCTATTATATAATGACAGACCAGCTAGATCTACTGTCTCTATTGTATTTTGACAGACCAGCTAGATCTACTGTCTCTATTATAATATGACAGACCAGCTAGATCTACTGTCTCTATTATAATATGACAGACCAGCTAGATCTACTGTCTCTATTATAATATGACAGACCAGCTAGATCTACTGTCTTTATTATAATATGACAGACCAGCTAGATCTACTGTCTCTATTATATTATGACAGACCAGCTAGATCTACTGTCTCTATTATATTATGACAGACCAGCTAGATCTACTGTCTCTATTATATTATGACAGACCAGCTAGATCTACTGTCTCTATTATATTATGACAGACCAGCTAGATCTACTGTCTCTATTATAATATGACAGACCAGCTAGATCTACTGTCTCTATTATATTATGACAGACCAGCTACATCTACTGTCTCTATTATAAACTGACGGACAAGCTAGATCTACTGTCTCTATTATATAATGACAGACCAGCTAGATCTACTGTCTCTATTGTATTTTGACAGACCAGCTAGATCTACTGTCTCTATTATAATATGACGGACCAGCTAGATCTACTTCTCTATTATAATATGACAGACCAGCTAGATCTACTGTCTCTATTATAATATGACAGACCAGCTAGATCTACTGTCTCTATTATGATATGACAGACCAGCTAGATCTACTGTCTCTATTATAAGATGACAGACCAGCTAGATCTACTGTCTTCATTATAATATGACAGACCAGCTAGATCAACTGTCTCTATTATATTATGACAGACCAGCTAGATCTACTGTCTCTATTATAATATGACAGACCAGCTAGATCTACTGTCTCTATTGTATTATGACAGACCAGCTAGATCTACTGTCTCTATTATATTATGAAAGACCAGCTAGATCTACTGTCTCTATTATAATATGACAGACCAGCTAGATCTACTGTCTCAATTATAAGATGACAGACCAGCTAGATCTACTGTCTTTATTATAATATGACAGACCAGCTAGATCTACTGTCTCTATTATATTATGACAGACCAGCTAGATCTACTGTCTCTATTATATTATGACAGACCAGCTCGATCTACTGTCTCTATTATATTATGACAGACCAGCTAGATCTACTGTCTCTATTATAATATGACAGACCAGCTAGATCTACTGTCTCTATTATATTATGACAGACCAGCTACATCTACTGTCTCTATTATAAACTGACGGACAAGCTAGATCTACTGTCTCTATTATATTATGACAGACCAGCTAGATCTACTGTCTCTATTATAATATGACGGACCAGCTAGATCTACTTCTCTATTATAATATGACAGACCAGCTAGATCTACTGTCTCTATTATAATATGACAGACAAGCTAGATCTACTGTCTCTATTATGAT
>NW_024607276.1:0-21823 GCF_018296145.1 Oncorhynchus tshawytscha | reverse complement strand
TGTGTTCTGCCTTACAAACAGGACAACGGAGTGGATCCCATGCAGCGACCCGAAAATACGACTCAGAAAAAGAGGGAAACGAAGCGGTCTTCTGGTCAGACTCCGGAGACGGGCACATCGTGCACCTCTCCCTAGCATTCTTCTCGCCAATGTCCAGTCTCTTGACAACAAGGTTGATGAAATCCGAGCAAGGGTAGCATTCCAGAGGGGACATCAGAGACTGTAACGTTCTCTGCTTCACGGAAACATGGCTCACTGGAGAGACGCAATCCGAGCGGTGCAGCCAGCGGGTTTCTCCACGCATCGCGCCGACAGAAACAAACATCTTTCTGGTAAGAAGAGGGGCGGGGGCGTATGCCTTATGACTAACGTGACATGGTGTGATGAAAGAAACATACAGGAACTCAAATCCTTCTGTTCACCTGATTTAGAATTCCTCACAATCAAATGTAGACCGCATTATCTACCAAGAGAATTCTCTTCGATTATAATCACAGCCGTATATATCCCCCAAGCAGACACATCGATGGCTCTGAAACGAACTTTATTTAACTCTCTGCAAACTGGAAACGATTTATCCGGAGGCTGCATTCATTGTAGCTGGGGATTTTAACAAGGCTAATCTGAAAACAAGACTCCCTAAATTTTATCAGCATATCGATTGCGCAACCAGGGGTGGAAAGACCTTGGATCATTGTTACTCTAACTTCCGCGACGCATATAAGGCCCTGCCCCGCCCCCCTTTCGGAAAAGCTGACCACGACTCCATTTTGTTGATCCCTGCCTACAGACAGAAACTAAAACAAGAAGCTCCCACGCTGAGGTCTGTCCAACGCTGGTCCGACCAATCTGATTCCACACTCCAAGACTGCTTCCATCACGTGGACTGGGAGATGTTTCGTATTGCGTCAGACAACAACATTGACGAATACGCTGATTCGGTGTGCGAGTTCATTAGAACGTGCGTTGAAGATGTCGTTCCCATAGCAACGATTAAAACATTCCCTAACCAGAAACCTTGGATTGGTGGCAGCATTTGTGTGAAACTGAAGGCACGAACCACTGCTTTTAATCAGGGCAAGGTGTCTGGTAACATGGCTGAATACAAACAGTGCAGCTATTCCCTCCGCAAGGCTATCAAACAAGCTAAGCGCCAGTACAGAGACAAAGTAGAATCTCAATTCAACGGCTCAGACACAAGAGGCATGTGGCAGGGTCTACAGTCAATCACGGACTACAGGAAGAAACCCAGCCCAGTCACGGACCAGGATGTCTTGCTCCCAGGCAGACTAAATAACTTTTTTGCCCGCTTTGAGGACAATACAGTGCCACTGACACGGCCTGCAACGAAAACATGCGGTCTCTCCTTCACTGCAGCCGAAGTGAGTAAGACATTTAAACGTGTTAACCCTCGCAAGGCTGCAGGCCCAGACGGCATCCCCAGCCGCGCCCTCAGAGCATGCGCAGACCAGCTGGCCGGTGTGTTTACGGACATATTCAAACAATCCCTATACCAGTCTGCTGTTCCCACATGCTTCAAGAGGGCCACCATTGTTCCTGTTCCCAAGAAAGCTAAGGTAACTGAGCTAAACGACTACCGCCCCGTAGCACTCACATCCGTCATCATGAAGTGCTTTGAGAGACTAGTCAAGGACCATATCACCTCCACCCTACCTGACACCCTAGACCCACTCCAATTTGCTTACCGCCCAAATAGGTCCACAGACGATGCAATCTCAACCACACTGCACACTGCCCTAACCCATCTGGACAAGAGGAATACCTATGTGAGAATGCTGTTCATCGACTACAGCTCGGCATTCAACACCATAGTACCCTCCAAGCTCGTCATCAAGCTCGAGACCCTGGGTCTCGGCCCCGCCCTGTGCAACTGGGTTCTGGACTTCCTGACGGGCCGCCCCCAGGTGGTGAGGGTAGGCAACAACATCTCCTCCCCGCTGATCCTCAACACTGGGGCCCCACAAGGGTGCGTTCTGAGCCCTCTCCTGTACTCCCTGTTCACCCACGACTGCGTGGCCATGCACGCCTCCAACTCAATCATCAAGTTTGCGGACGACACAACAGTGGTAGGCTTGATTACCAACAACGACGAGACGGCCTACAGGGAGGAGGTGAGGGCCCTCGGAGTGTGGTGTCAGGAAAATAACCTCACACTCAACGTCAACAAAACTAAGGAGATGATTGTGGACTTCAGGAAACAGCAGAGGGAACACCCCCCCATCCACATCGATGGAACAGTAGTGGAGAGGGTAGCAAGTTTTAAGTTCCTCGGCATACACATCACAGACAAACTGAATTGGTCCACTCACACAGACAGCATCGTGAGGAAGGCGCAGCACCGCCTCTTCAACCTCAGGAGGCTGAAGAAATTCGGCTTCTCACCAAAAGCACTCACAAACTTCTACAGATGCACAATCGAGAGCATCCTGGCGGGCTGTATCACCGCCTGGTATGGCAACTGCACCGCCCTCACCCGTAAGGCTCTCCAGAGGGTAGTGAGGTCTGCACAACGCATCACCGGGGGCAAACTACCTGCCCTCCAGGACACCTACACCACCCGATGCTACAGGAAGGCCATAAAGATCATCAAGGACATCAACCACCCGAGCCACTGCCTGTTCACCCCGCTGTCATCCAGAAGGCGAGGTCAGTACAGGTGCATCAAAGCTGGGACCGAGAGACTGAAAAACAGCTTCTATCTCAAGGCCATCAGACTGTTAAACAGCCACCACTAACATTGAGTGGCTACTGCCAACACACTGTCAATGACACTGACTCTATTCCAGCCACTTTAATAATGGGAATTGATGGGAAATTATGTAAATATATCACTAGCCACTTTAAACAATGCTACCTTATATAATGTTACTTACCCTACATTATTCATCTCATATGCATACGTAGATACTGTACTCTATATCATCGACTGCATCCTTATGTAATACATGTATCACTAGCCACTTTAACTATGCCACTTGGTTTACATACTCATCTCATATGTATATACTGTACTCGATATCATCTACCGTATCTTGCCTATGGACAATTGTATTTTGTGTAAAATCACCTTGTCGGATCTCATAATAGTCCCTGAACCAGCATCATTTAAAACTGTGCAAATTGGAAAATGATCATTGTACCAAGAGAAAGTATTCTATTCCCTTGTGTGACGTAGAATGTAGATTGCCCAAGGGAGCACTAGAGGCAGAAAACATATTAAATGAGACTGCTTGGGAGACAAGATTGTGCTGCCTATAACATTAGAACTGAATTAAATGGACCTCAATTAGACAGAAGTACTGTGGTTAAAGGAAAATATGAATGTTTTTACAGCCATAACACCGAAGGTATTGATGTAGGAAACACCACTGTAGAATGTGATACTATTTGGGTAATAGAGACTGCAGGGGTTCGTAGAAATAAAGATAAAGGGTTGATAGCGAATAGAAAAGGGGTGTTTGGTACAATAACTCAGGTTGCGCCATCTCTTATTATGCTAAAAATCAGGACAGAGGTGTTATGGATAGTTTCTGGATGTGTGGGAAAACAAACTGTTGAATGTACTGCCAGATGGATGGACTGGTCTTTGTGCCTTAGTTAGGGCAATTCAACAGGTTACCATTATTAAGTCACCCCATGGTGACTATGTTAACTCTAGAGTTAAGAGGGCGTATGAGAAAGACCCTGAGGTATACCTTGATGCAATTGGACCGCCTAGAGGGGTACCTCGGGAGTTCAAGACAAGAGATGAAGTTAAATCTGGATTTGAATCTATATTTTTGTGGATAACACCAAATAAGAACTTAGAGTGGATTACATATACTATAACCAACAGAGATTCATTAACTATACTGACTCGGCTCTGACGGCGTTGGGGGAACAGGTACAGGCTACTAGTAAAATGTCTTGGCAAAATAGACAGGCTCTCAATTGGCTTTTGGCAGAGAAGGGTGGAGTTTGTGTTATGTTCGGGGATGATTGTTGCACCTATATTCCCAATAACACTGCGCCTAATGGATCTTTTGCAATCGCTATGGCTAAAATTAAAGGTTTACGAGCAGAGGTTAAGGCAAATGCTGGGGTTGACTCTCATGTTTGGGATTGGTTGGATTTAGCATTGGGGAAATGGGGAGCTATGTTTGCTAGTATGGCCATTATGCTGGGGGGGGTTATTGGCTCTGGGTATTGTATTTTGTTGTGTTTTACCCTTGGTGAAATCACTTGTGATCCAGACAATGGTTAAACAGATGATTGTAAGTAGAGCTGACCCTCCGGTGATAGTTAATCCTGTGCCGGGTAGCCCAGGCCACTATACTGATGAAAATGGACAGTTATTAGAGATGTTTGGTCTAGTTAAGGTTTTCATTGATGTTTTTAATTTGATCTTTTACTCCTATTTAGTATTACTAATTTGGAGGTGTTTGGTCCAGTTGGTTTATATGCTTTATTGTGTTTTTGTATTCTATTGTCCATCATGGGTATTCTCACTTACCGTTATAGTATCATATTTGTATTATTGTGGGGCTAATTAGCACCAGAGGAGGGATTTGTGGGAGGAAATGAGACACACAGGCGCCTAGGGAATTGGATACACTAAAGTAAGAGGAGACACATAGTCGGCTGACATTAGATAAAGAGTATACATACAAAAGAACCATAAGCTAAATACAGTGCCAAAGAATAGGCTGTTAGAATAAAGGGAACATATATTATTTTTAGGACAAAGCAAGGGTCCTGCCACCATTATAATCTAACTGAAAGTAGATATGGGCATTATTGGGCGTGGACAAGCAAGAAGCCTGAACTAAAGAGATAATGGTGGCAGATGGATAGGGGAAATATGTTCATTTGCATATGGGTTGTACCCATATGCTATATGTGTATAAATACCGAGCCGGAGCGCTGAAAGGTGTGTGTTCCCGGACCATCCCGGCTTGCTATACTCTTGTATTAAAAGCCTAATTGATTTCACAAGTTCTGGTATGCGTTATATTTGATCCGATTTTCCATGACACTAGACAGCCTGTCAGCCTGCAAAGAGTCAAATCATATTAAAATCACATTGCTATTCTTTGGTGGTGAAAATAGTGGCAGTACAATTTTCAAAATGTTCAGATACATCAGCTTCCTGAATCCGGCCATATATATACACATATATGAATGTATCATTATTAGAAATGACAAATGATCAAAGTATTGCCTGCAGATAGAAACATGTATCGTACAAATATTTGAGTTGACTGACCAGACCAGTTTAAAAGCAGCATCAGTCAAATGACAGACAGTGAGGTATCAGATTTAGATTGTATTGAGTATACAGTCCACACCATATCTATTTAGACAGTGAGGTATCAGATTTAGATTGTATTGAGTATACAGTCCACACCATATCTATTTAGACAGTGAGGTATCAGATTTAGATTGTATTGAGTATACAGTCCACACCATATCTATTTAGACAGTGAGGTATCAGATTTAGATTGTATTGAGTATACAGTCCACACCATATCTATTTAGACAGTGAGGTATCAGATTTAGATTGTATTGAGTATACAGTCCACACCATATCTATTTAGACAGTGAGATATCAGATTTAGATTGTATTGAGTATACAGTCCACACCATATCTATTTAGACAGTGAAGCTAAGAGTTAAATGTGTCTCTATACTCCAAAATGTTGGATTTGAGATCACATTTTCATATGAGGTGACAGTATATAATGTTACCATTTATTTGAGGATATTTTCATACATATTGTATCTCTTTCTCAAATTAAAATTAAAGCACTTTATGTATCTAGTCCCCCCATTTGAAGAAGTCATAAGTATTCTTACAAATGTACTTAAAGTTTATTAAATTTGTCAAAAGTTTAGTTTTTGGATGTAAACTCATTGGTTGCATTTGCAGTTTGTTTTGGCTGTGTTTTGGGTTGTGTTTAGTAACTGAACTGTGGATGATGACTGGAGTAACTTTCTGTCTAAGGGAGTAGATAACATGTTTCTAAACAATAATAAATGAATCCTGATTATGCCTTGATTAATACAAATCATAAATAAATAATTAACAGAACCAATATGAACAGATCTGAATCAGGAAACTAAGAGTTGGTTTGAACAGATCTGAATCAGGACACTAAGAGTTGGTTTGAACAGATCTGAATCAGGACACTAAGAGTTGGTTTGAACAGATCTGAATCAGGACACTAAGAGTTGGTTTGAACAGATCTGAATCAGGAAACTAAGAGTTGGTTTGAACAGATCTGAATCAGGACACTAAGAGTTGGTTTGAACAGATCTGAATCAGGACACTAAGAGTTGGTTTGAACAGATCTGAATCAGGACACTAAGAGTTGGTTTAAACAGATCTGAATCTGTTTAAAGATAGAACTGCCAAAGGGGTGGAGTTGCTACTGTAGAGATAGTCTGCAGAGTTCTGTCCTACTATCCAGGTCTGTACCCAAACAATTCGAGCTTCTACTTTTACAAATCCACCTTTCTCTCACGGTCGCCGCTTGCTATAGACCACCCTCTGCCCCCAGCTGTGCCCTGGACACCATATGTGAACTGATTGCCCCCCATCTATCTTCAGAGCTAGTGCTTCTAGGTGACCTAAACTGGGACATGCTTAACACCCCTGCCATCCTACAATCTAAACTTGATGCCCTCAATCTCTCACAAATTGTCAATGAACCCACCAGGTACAACCTCATATCCTGCATCACAACACTATGTTGCTATAGTGACCCTGCATCACAACATTATGTGGCTATAGTGACCCTGCATCACAACATTATGTTGCTATAGTGATCGTGCATCACAACACTATGTTGCTATAGTGACCCTGCATCACAACATTGTTGCTATAGTGACCCTGCATCACAACACTTTGTTGCTATAGTTACCCTGCATCACAACATTGTTGCTGTAGTGACCCTGCATCACAACACTATGTTGCTATAGTAACCCTGCATTACAACACTCTGTTGCTATAATGACCCTGCATCACAACAATCTGTTGCTATAGTAACCCTGCATCACAACACTCTGTTGCTATAGTGACCCTGCATTGCAACACTCTGTGCTATAGTAACCCTGCATTACAACACTCTGTTGCTATAGTAACCCTCTGTTGCTATAGTAACCCACTGTTGCATTGACCCTGCATCACAACACTCTGTTGCTATAGTAACCCTGCATCACAACACTCTGTTGCTATAGTAACCCTGCATCACAACACTAGTGACCCTGCATCACAACACTGTTGCTATAGTGACCCTGCATCACAACACTCTGTTGCTATAGTAACCCTGCATTACAACACTCTGTTGTACTAATTGTACAATCTGTTTAATTCTATTCCACATATTTAATTGTTTTGTATTTCATTTCATATTTGTTTCATGTTTCAACCAGTCGCAGGTTAACATCAACCTGACAGAGGAAACATAAAATCAATAAACAAACTGTTTTCACAATTAACAGGCCTTTTCTTGTTTCTGTAACGACGTTCGTCTGTAGAAGGAGAAGCGCACCAAAATGCAGCGTGGTGGTTACTCATGTTCTTTAATAGATGAAATAACTTAAATCTATAAAACAACAAACGGAACGTGAAAACCTATACAGCCTATCTGGTGACAACAAACACAGAGACAGGAACAATCACCCACAAACACACAGTGAAACCCAGGCTACCTAAATATGGTTCCCAATCAGAGACAACGATAATCACCTGACTCTGATTGAGAACCGCCTCAGGCAGCCATAGACTACGCTAGACACCCCACAAAACCCCAAGACAAAAACGCACCACAAAACCCATGTCACACCCTGGCCTGACCAAATAAATGAAGTCAAACATAATATACTACGACCGACAGTTTCAAGTATGTTTTATTTTGAAAAGTATGAAAAGTACAACAAATGATCACATTGGTATTTTAACGTTGTTATTGGAAGAGGTCCTCACAACTATAGGAAGATGCACATGTGTGTTTGTCCAGTGTGTGTGTGTGTGTGTGTGCCCACTGTGTTTGTGTGTGTGTGTTTGTTTGTCTAGTGTGTGTGTGTGTGTGTTTTGTTTGTCCAGTGTGTGTGTGAGTCCAGTGTGTGTTCGAGTCCAGTGTGTTTGTTTGTCCAGTGTGAGTGTGTGTGTGTGTGTGTCCAGTGTGTGTGTGTGTTTCCAGCGTGTGTGTATGTCCAGTGTGTGTGTGTGTGTCCAGCGTGTGTGTGTGTCCAGTGTGTGTGTCCAGCGTGTGTGTGTGTCCAGCGTGTGTGTGTGTCCAGCGTGTGTGTGTGTGTCCAGCGTGTGTGTCCAGCGTGTGTGTGTGTCCAGCGTGTGTGTGTGTCTCCAGCGTGTGTGTGTGTGTCTCAGCGTGTGTGTGTGTCTCCAGCGTGTGTGTGTGTCTCCAGCGTGTGTGTGTGTCTCCAGCGTGTGTGTGTGTGTCTCCAGCGTGTGTGTGTGTCTCCAGCGTGTGTGTGTGTCTCCAGCGTGTGTGTGTGTCTCCAGCGTGTGTGTGTGTCTCCAGCGTGTGTGTGTGTGTCCAGCGTGTGTGTGTGTCCAGCGTGTGTGTGTGTCCAGCGTGCATCACTGACAGAGAGAATGTGTGTCTGTGTGTGTGTGTGTGTGTGACCTGTGTGTGTCAAGTTATTATTTCAGGGACACTGAGGAGTCATAACAAACCCTAATCCCTGGATAGAGGGGCTCCATGAATGTGGAGGTGAATGTGACCAGGTGGGCCAGTGTGTCAGAGACTCTATAGAAGGACAGAGTGCCGGCTGGCCAGTCCAGATACACTCCTACTCTGTGGGAGCTGGAGGAGGGGACGTCTATGGTAGTGGGATTCTTATTGTGCCAGGCTCTGTAACGGTTGTCAGAGCAGTACAGACTCCAGGACTTGTCACTATATCCAAGACAACAGTCATAACCCCTTCCTCTCCTGTTGATTCCTTTATATGTCACTCCTATAACAGCCCCCCCACTCCTCTCTACCTCCCAGTAACAGCGCCCAGTCAGACCCTCTCTACACAGCACCTGTCCCCAGTACTGAAATCTCTCTGGGTGATCAGGATACGGCTGCTCCTCTGTCCTCCATGTCACCTTTCTGTTCTCCTCAGACAGAGAGAGGAGTCTGTTTACTGTGTTTGGGTCCAGTGTGAGATCACAGACATCTGATGGATGAAACCAGACACAATATTAGAAATCATCATTCACATTAGAATGTTAACTCACTTTTCACTAATTAATTTAATGTAGATGTTTCTAGGTATCAAAAGGAGAAGTTAAGGTAACTTGACACTTGTTGAATATGTTATACTGTATGGTAATATAAAACACACTTATTCCCATTAATTACACACACACACATTTATGTAATACGAACACATTAATTACACACACACACACAACTGCATGCATGAACCCAAACAAACACTTTTAAAGTAACACACACACACCTTTATACAAACACACATTTCTTATGAACACGCCACACACACACACACACACACACACACACACACACACACACACACACACACACACACACACACACACACACACACACACACACACACACACACACACACACACACACACACACTGTCAAAGCAACTCTTTGTAAACTTTGGTGTCCCTGAATTCTGCTTCAGTAGAACTACAGCTGATATTTAATATGACCAAGTAAGTAATGATGTTGGTCTTTGACTTTGACTTAACTTGAATTAAGACTTATTCTTAGTCATATTCTTCACAGCAGTCAACACTCACATTTTCTAAGTCCAGGTTTCATTCTGTTCTCTCCACCATGTTCCACACTGTAGCGGTAAGCAGAAGAACAGACAGTCATTGAGGGATACACCTGAACACACACACACACACACACACGTATATAGCATATATCAAGCAAATGTTTGTCTGTGTCCAGTGCGTGTATGTGTTTGTCCTGTGTGTGTGTGTGTGTGTGTACTGTGTGTGTGTGTGTGTGTATGTGTGTGAGTCCAGTTTGTCTGTGTGTGTCCAGTGTGTGATTGTGTCCAGTGTGTGTGTGTCCAGTGTGTGTGTGTCCAGTGTGTGTGTCCAGTGTGTGTGTGTCCAGTGTGTGTGTGTCCAGTGTGTGAGTGTCCAGTGTGTGAGTCCAGTGTGCTTGTGTCCAGAGTGTGCTTGTGTCCAGAGTGTGCGTGTCCAGAGTGTGCGTGTCCAGAGTGTGCGTGTCCAGAGTGTGTGTGTCCAGAGTGTGCGTGTCCAGAGTGTTTGTCATTGAGAGATTTACACACACACTGCACACACACTGAACTCACACACACACACACTGAACTCACTGAACACTGAACTCACATATACACACAGGACACACACACCAGACACACATGCACACACTGGAGACACACTTACTAGACAGACTGGACACACACTTAACTATCCTGATAAGTCAAACATGTCTGATATGAACATTGACATAAACCCTCTACATACTTGAGTTTCTCCAGTCTGCACTGTGGATCCTCCAGTCCAGCAGAGAGCAGTCTGACTCCTGAGTCTCCTGGGTGATTGTAGCTCAGGTCCAGCTCTCTCAGGTGTGAGGGGTTTGACCTCAGAGCTGAGACAAGAGAAGCACAGCCTTCCTCTGTGACCAGACAGCCTGACAGCCTGCAAAGAGTCAAATCATATTAAAATCATATTAAAACCACACTGCTATTCTTTGGAGGTGAAAATAGTGGCATTACATTATTTCTAAATGTTTAGTTACATCAGTGTCCTGAAACCTGCCATATCTATTCATAAATTAATGTATCATCATTATAAATGACAAATGATCAAAGTATTGCCTGCAGATGTCCTGACCTTAGTTAACTTTGTTTTCTTTATTATTTTAGTTAGGTCAGGAGGGCTGTGATATACATCTATGATCTATGGGGTTTGTTTAGTTTATATACATCTATGTACATCTATGGGGTTTGTTACATCAGATATTTTTCATCTATAGAATGTTACAACGACTGACATCAGATAGAAACATCTATAGAATGTTACAACAACTGTGACATCAGATAGAAACATCTATAGAATGTTACAACGACTGTGACATCAGATATTAACATCTATAGAATGTTACAACGACTGTGACATCAGATAGAAACATCTATAGAATGTTACAACGACTGTGACATCAGATATTAACATCTATAGAATGTTACAACGACTGTGACATCAGATATTAACATCTATAGAATGTTACAACGACTGTGACATCAGATATTAACATCTATAGAATGTTACAACGACTGTGACATCAGATAGAAACATCTATAGAATGTTACAACGACTGTGACATCAGATAGAAACATCTATAGAATGTTCCAACGACTGTGACATCAGATATTAACATCTATAGAATGTTACAACGACTGTGACATCAGATAGAAACATCTATAGAATGTTCCAACGACTTGACATCAGATATTAACATCTATAGAATGTTACAACGACTGTGACATCAGATAGAAACATCTATAGAATGTTACAACGACTGTGACATCAGATAGAAACATCTATAGAATGTTACAACGACTGTGACATCAGATAGAAACATCTATAGAATGTTACAACGACTGTGACATCAGATAGAAACATCTATAGAATGTTCCAACGACTGTGACATCAGATATTAACATCTATAGAATGTTACAACAACTGTGACATCAGATAGAAACATCTATAGAATGTTCCAACGACTGTGACATCAGATAGAAACATCTAGAATGTTACAACGTCTGTGACATCAGATAGAAACATCTATAGAATGTGTTGGGGAATAATCAGAATTAGGTGGTAGCATAGGTAAGATGTTTTATATTCATCATATTTTTATAAGTTACTTCTCATCAGAATGTTATTTTTGTATAATACTGTGGCGGGGTGGCAGTATCTGTTCTATGTCAAGACTAAGTTGTTTGGGCCGGAGAGAGGGGAGAGGTCAAGGTGTCATCATGTGTAAACATATCTTTTGCTCCACTGTGTCTGTGTGCCGGTTACTCCCTACTTTTCCCATCGGGGAGAGGAGGATGGCAGTGTCTGGAATCATTCTTTGTTCCCTCTTTTGTTGACCTATAGCCTCACTCTCCTCTCCCCTCTCCGATCCTTTGTCCAGGATTGGTTGTATTTAGAATTGGTTGTATCTAAATGACAATTTGATATATATCATAGGGTGGGGGTAATGTCTTGGTACCATTTTGTACCAAGGATGAAATAAGAGCTTTGTTTAGGAGACCAAACTGAACGATAATTTATAGCCAACTCTGTCTTACTAGGGGATATTCCTCTCTGAAGTAAAGTCTTTCTTTGTGTAAGTTCCTAAGACCTGTGGTTTGTCATGTCGTCTAGGGGGGGGTGGATCTTTGCTATTAAAGGATCTCAGTTGCAATGTAGAGGGGGCTCTCAGAGAATTCATTGATAGACACTGAATTGATCTGAGAGTCACAGGGTTGTGATAGAGCTCATATAATTAAAGATGGACTTTGATAACTAACTCTGACTTGTGTTGTGGTTTGCTCTCATGATTTGGTAAATAGAGGAAATTTCCACGACAAATGTCATCACGTTACAACGACTGTGACATCAGATAGAAACATCTATAGAATGTCGTCACGTTACAACGACTGTGACAGCAGATAGAAACATCTATAGAATGTCATCACGTTACACTGTGACAGCAGATAGAAACATCTATAGAATGTTCCAACGACTGTGACATCAGATATTAACATCTATAGAATGTTACAACGACTGTGACAGCAGATAGAAACATCTATAGTACAAATATTTGAGTAGACTGACCAGACCAGTTTAAAAAGCAGTATCAGTCAAAAGACAGACAGTGAGGAATCAGATATAGATTGTATTGAGTATAAGGTCCACACCATATCTATTTTGACAGTGAAGCTAACATTTTAAATGTGGCTCTGTACTCCAACATTTTGGATTTCAGGTCAAATGTTTCATATGAGGTGACAGTATATCATGTCGCCATTTATTTGAGGGTATTTTAATACATATCTGGTTCAACGTTGAGGAAAATTAAAGCACTTTATGTATCTAGTCCTCCAGTGTGTGTTTGTCCAGTGTGTGTTTGTGTTTGTGTGACTACTCCTGGCTAGCGTTTCCATCCACTTAGCTTGAAGCTAGCCCGGCCAGAGCTCCTGTGCTACCACCGAAGCATACTCCTAGGCTACAATATCCGGACTCACGACCGGTGTATCGATGTCACCGCATGAAGAGGCATAAACAGACTTAACCCCATCGCAACGTCCCCAATGGCTAACTTTCTAACTTTCTAGCCCTTGCTATCTGCTTGCTTGCTAATTCAGCCTGCTAACTGCTAGCTTGTTTAGCCCCGGCCTGCTAACTGCTAGCTTGTTTAGCCCCGGTCTGCTAACTGCTAGCTTGTTTAGCCCCGGTCTGCTAAATGCTAGCTTGTTTAGCCCCGGTCTGCTAACTGCTAGCTTGTTTAGCCCCGGTCTGCTAACTGCTAGCTTGTTTAGCCCCGGTCTGCTAACTGCTAGCTTGTTTAGCCCTGGCCTACTAACTGTTAGCTTGTTTAGCCCCGGTCCGCTAACTGCTACCTTGTTTAGGCCCGGTCTGCTAACTGCTAGCTTGTTTAGCCCCGGCCTACTAACTGTTAGCTTGTTAGCACAGGCCTGCTGACTGCTACCTTGTTTAGCCCCGGCCTACTAACTGCTAGCTTGTTTAGCCCCGGTCTGCTAACTGCTAGCTTGTTTAGCCCCGGCCTACTAACTGTCCACTTGTTTACCCCGGTCCGCTAACTGCTACCTTGTTTAGCCCCGGTCGGCTAACTGCTAGCTTGTTTAGCCCCGGCCTACTAACTTTTAGCTTGTTAGCACAGGCCTGCTAACTTCTACCTTGTTTAGCCCCGGCCTACTAACTGTTAGCTTGTTAGCACAGGCTTGCTAACTGTGAATTGCCGCGTCCCCAGCTAGCCCAACCACTCACTGGACCCATATTTACTTTCAATCTCTTTTCGATTTTTAATTCGATTATACCTTCCGGTAACCTGCCTCACCCAATGTGATACGGAATCGCTATAATTTTTAAGTTTTAGAACACATTCAAGAACTTTCAGAAGCTAACCAGCTAACTAGCTACAAGCTATTTAGTCATTGTTAGCGGCTTTTACCTTCTGCACAGCCAGACAGTTTTTTTTTAGCCTGGATAATACTCGCCAGTCTAGCTTCCCTGTCCCATCCACCGCTGCCCCATGGACACTGTGATCACTTGGCTACATAGCTGATGCCTCCTGGACTGTCCATTAATCACGGTACTCCATTCTGTTTGTTTATGTTTTATCTGTCGGCCCCAGCCGCACTCAGGCTCTGTGTGTAGATAATCCGACCCTCTCTGCCTAGTCAACGCCATTTTACCTGCTGTTGTTGTGCTAGCTGATTAGCTGTTGTTGTCTCACCTCCTGTTTTAGCTAGCTCTCCCATTCAACACCTGTGATTACTGTATGCCTCGCTGTATGTCTCTCTCAAATGTCAATATGCCTTGTATACTGTTGTTCAGGTTAGTTATCATTGTTTTAGTTTACAATGGAGCCCTAGTTCCACTCTTCATACCCCTGATACCTCCTTTGTCCCACCTCCCACACATGCAGTAGTGACCTCACCCATTACAACCAGCATGTCCAGAGATACAACCTCTCTTATCATCACCCAGTGCCTGGGCTTACCTCCGCTGTACCCACACCCCACCATACCACTGTCTGCGCATTATGCCCTGAATATATTCTACCATGCCCAGAAATCTGCTCCTTTTATTCTTTGTCCCCAACGCTCTAGGCGACCAGTTTTGATAGCCTTTAGCCGCACCCTCATACTACTCCTTCTCTGTTCCGCGGGTGATGTGGAGGTAAACCCAGGCACCCTCATTTGTTGACTTCTGTGATCGAAAAAGCCTTGGTTTAATGCATGTCAACATCAGAAGCCTCCTCCCTAATTTATTTTTACTCACTGCTTTAGCACACTCTGCTAACCCTGATGTCCTTGCCGTGTCTGAATCTTGGCTTAGGAAGGCCACCAAAAATTCTGAGATTTCCAAACCCATCTACAACATTTTCCGTCAAGATAGAACTGCCTAAGGGGAGGAGTTGCAGTCTACTGCAGAGATAGCCTGCAAAGTAATGTCATACTTTCAAGGTCCATACCCAAACAGTTCGAACTACTAGTTTTAAAAATGACTCTCTCCAGAAATAAGTCTCTCACTGTTGCCGCCTGCTACCGACCCCCCTCAGCTCCCAGCTGTGCCCTGGACACCATTTGTGAATTGATCGCCCCCCATCTAGCTTCAGAGTTTGTTCTGTTAGGTGACCTAAACAGGGATATGCTTAACACCCCGGCAGTCCTACAATCTAAGCTAGATGCCCTCACTCTCACACAAATCATCAAGGAACCCACCAGGTACAACCCTAAATCTGTAAACAAGGGCACCCTCATAGACGTCATCCTGACCAACTGGCCCTCCAAATACACCTCCGCTGTCTTCAACCATGATCTCAGCGATCACTGCCTCATTGCCTGTATCTGCTACGGATCCGCAGTCAAACGACCACCCTAATCACTGTCAAACGCTCCCTAAAACATTTCTGTGAGCAGGCCTTTCTAATCGACCTGGCCCGGGTATCCTGGAAGGATATTGACCTCATCCCGTCAGTTGAGGATGCCTGGTCAATCTTTAGTAAGTAAATTCCTCACCATTTTAGATAAGCATGCTCCATTCAAAAAATGCAGAACTAAGAACAGATATAGCCCTTGGTTCACTCCAGACCTGACTGACCTCGACCAGCACAAAAATATCCTGTGGCGGACTGCAATAGCATCAAATACTCCCGCGATATGCAACTGTTCAGGGAAGTCAGGAACCAATACACGCAGTCAGTCAGGAAAGCAAAGGCCAGCTTCTTCAGGCAGAAATTTGTATCCTGTAGCTCTAACTCCAAAAGTTCTGGGACACTGTGAAGTCCATGGAAAACAAGAGAACCCCCTCCCAGCTGCCCACTGCACTGAGGCTAGGTAACACGGTCACCACCGATAAATCCATGATTATCGAAAACTTCAACAAGCATTTCTCAACGGCTGGCCATGCCTTCCTCCTGGCTACTCCAACCTCGGCCAACAGCTCCCCCCCGCAGCTACTCGCCCAAGCCGCTCCAGGTTCTCCTTTACCCAAATCCAGATAGCAGATGTTCTGAAAGAGCTGCAAAACCTGGACCCGTACAAATCAACTGGGCTTGACAATATGGACCCTCTATTTCTGAAACTATCTGCCGCCATTGTCGCAACCCCTATTACCAGCCTGTTCAACCTCTCTTTCATATCATCTGAGATCCCCAAGGATTGGAAAGCTGCCGCAGTCATCCCCCTCTTCAAAGGGGGAGACACCTAGTCCCAAACTGTTACAGACCTATAGCCATCCTGCCCTGCCTATCTAAGGTCTTCGAAAGCCAAGTCAACAAACAGGTCACTGACCATCTCGAATCCCACCGTACCTTCTCTGCTGTGCAATCTGGTTTCCGAGCCGGTCACGGGTGCACCTCAGCCACGCTCAAGGTACTAAACGATATCATAACCGCCATCGATAAAAGACAGTACTGTGCAGCCGTCTTTATCGACCTTGCCAAGGCTTTCGACTCTGTCAATCACCATATTCTTATCAGCAGACTCAGTAGCCTCGGTTTTTCTGATGACTGCCTTGCCTGGTTCACCAACTACTTTGCAGACAGAGTTCAGTGTGTCAAATCGGAGGGTGTAGTGGCTTCCTTTTGTCTTTACCATAGCCACTGCACAAGCCTGAAGCGGGGTTGTTTGGTACGCAAACAGTGCACACTCAAGGTTTCCAAACGGCCAAACATAACAAAGAAATGATTCTCCAATCAACTTAAAGCATAGAATACTTGATATGGAAAATACATATTATGACCTGTCTGTATGTCTATGTCTGTATGGTCCCGCATCTAGCAAGGACTCCCTCCCCCGAAGGCCCAACTTCCTGCCTTTATCCTAACACACCACAATACAATGAACAGGCAAGAGGGGGGGGCAAAAACTGAGTTACACTAACAACAAATGAATATATCTCAATCAGGTAAATATAAATCATAAAAGGTAGGTACCTAATATTTCATCATTTACATTAACATTTAATATATTTACATAAATATACATGGAGCTCCGTATGTTTAGTCTTTTATACAAATATGTCCAAATCGGCTCTAACATACCGGTCCGTAATTGTTGACTGCACTGAATGCACAACAATTACTTAATATTCAAACGTAGCGCCAACACACAAAACATTCTATACCAGAGCACTATTACAGTTCATAGCTATATACAAATATACAAGGTGCCATATAGGAACATAGTCCATAGATCTCAGTCTGAGTTGAAGTGTGAAGGTGTTCAACTTCCAAAAATGTCAAGAGTTTGACGTCCAAAAATGTATGACTATGGATGACTATGACATCAAAGAATGTAAGAGTACGACATCAACGAATCAGAGGTGCACATGATTCTAAGATGAAGCACTGTGTGTGTGTGTGGGTGTGTGTGTGTGTTTTACTCCATCCCCTCAAGGAGCAGACAGAGTTTATTGATAGGTCTCTGTAAAATATTGGTCTTAGTCTTAACCATGACGCTCCGGACAAGACCTTTGGCCCCTGGCAAAGCCTCCACCACACGCCCCATTAGCCAAGAGTTCCTTGGGACGGTGTCATCGACGATGGTCCACGAGGTCACCAGGACTGAAGTTTCTCTTAGTTTTGTTCCACTTGTTCCGCTCCTGCATAAGTGGAAGATACTCCCTGATCCATCTCTTCCAGAAGAGGTCAGTGATATATTGTACTTGCTTTCATCTCCTTTGTGAGTATAGGTTGCTTCTCTGGAATAGTCCTGGTGGCAGGACTGGCTTAGCTTTCAGATGAAGCAGATGGTTCGAGCCAGGGGTTCTAGATCATTAGGGTCATTTGTTACAGTAGTGATTGGTCTGTCATTCATAATCGCCTCAACTTCACACAAGGCTGTCTGCAAATCCTCATCATCCAGTACTTGCTCTTTAAGGACTGAATAGAGGATATTTTTCACCAGTCGGATCAACCTCTCCCATACACCCCCATGGTGGGCTCCAGATGGAGGTTTGAATGACTATGTCACTCCTTCCTTCAGTAATTCATTTTGAATCTTGTTGTGATCCAGCTCTTTCATAGCTTCTCCTAGCTCTCTGTGTGTTCCAACAAAGTTGGTGCCATTGTCTGTTCTGATACTTGTTACTGGGCCCCTTCGACAGATGAACCTGCGCAAGACATTGATGCAGGAATCAGTATCAGATAACTAGCAACTTCTAGATGGACAACTCGACTCACAAGGCAAGTAAAGATCACACCATACCGCTTCACATGAACGCGCCTCGCTTCACCTCTATGGGGCCGAAGTAATCTATGCCCACATGGGTGAAAGGCGGCAAATCAGGTGACACACGATCTTGTGGAAGGTCGGCCATCTTCTGTTCTCCAGCTCTAGCTTGCATCCGCCTGCAGAAGACACAGCTCTTAAGGATCTTCCTTGCTAAGGAGTTGGCACAGGGTATCCAATATCGCTGGCGTCGTCTAGAAAGCATGTGACCTCTCCCAGAGGGGCCGACCTGCTCATTGATGTGGAGTAAGATCAGTCTGGAGATGTAGGAGTCTTTGGGCAGGATCATGGGATTCTTTAGTTCCGTAGGCATAGCAGCTTTGCTTAACCTTCCTCCTACTCTCAGAATGCCATTGTCAACAATTGGATCAAGCTTACAGATTGAGCCGTTTCTCTTGGCACATTGTTTTCCTTTCACAACTAGTGCAATTTCTTGTGTAAAGTGCTGTCGTTGTTCAAATCGGATGATGACCTTTTCTGCTTCATCTAGGTCATCCACAGACAGACTTTATTTTCCAAACGTCAGTTTGAACTTGTCAATTTGTTCCTTCAGTGAGTTTGTCAGACTCTGATCTGATCTTGGATCAGTATGAGAGAGAATTTTCCTTTTCTGGCTTAACTTCAGAAGACGTTTCTTCAGTTTCAGCATCCAGGCAACTGCTTTCTTCAAGCTGTTCCATGTTGAATAGTACTCAATCAGTTTGCTGTTTGGACTCTTTTCTTCCGCACTTGTACTGTTTACGATTATGTCCTTTCTCACCTCTGATCGTCCGGAGGGATGGAGCTAAGCTCCTCAGGGACTTTCGCCATTGAGTTTCTGGTTTCTCCAGGAATTCTGGTCCTTGCGCCATCTCTTTGAGTTCAGGAACATTTCAACATGTAATCCTCTTGAGGCATCGTCGGCTGGGTTGTGTTTGGAGATCAAATACCTCCACTGTTTTGCTTTCGATAGGTCACGGATCATAGCAACCCTATTAGCCACAAAGGTATGGAATCTCTTGGTATCATTGCAGATGTATTTTAGCACAGACTGGCTGTCCGTCCAAAAAGTTGACTCCTCAAGTTCAATCTCAAGCTCCAACCTAACATCCTGTCCACTCGCACTGCCAATGTTGCTGCAGCAAGTTCCAGTCTGGGGATTGTCATCTGCTTGAGTGGAGTCACTCCTTGATTTCCCCAGTATGAATGCAATGTGAACCTTTTCCATACCGTTTGTGAACCTAAGGTGGCTTGCCGTTTCCATCACCTTGTTCACTTGCATCACCGAAGTGATGCAGCTTGACCAAAGTTCTCAGGCATCATACACCTGTTTATCTGGAATCTGGAGAGCTGGTCCAGCTCTGAGAGCCATCTCTGCCATGAAATAGAGTGTTCTTCAGGATGACTTCGTCCCATCCACACTTTAGCTTGCAGAGCACTTGAAGAATTTGCTTTGGCCTTTAATAAGCAAAATGCGAGGATGAAGTCCCTATAAATGTAGAACCAATTGGATCATTACAATATGGGCTGCCTAGAGTTTGAAGTAGAAGTACCTCGTCTTGTAATGTGTGTGCGTGCGGGGGCGTATCTCTGGCGTCGTTCTCCTTGTGACAGCTCGAGCTCCGAAGGTACAATTGTCGATTCACTTCCCGTGTCATGGTGTGTCCAATGGTTACAGATTCCTCAGCAGTGTCTACTTTAGTTACTCAGCCCACTACTCGCAGCTTTTGTCTCTTTGTGGACAGGTCCGAGGTTGCTGGTTTATTACTGTCTCGGCTTTGTGATTCCTATCAGGCGGATTAGAGCACAGCAGGTAGTGCCTGATGACTGTCTCGGCGCTGACGCCCTTGGTCGAACGTTTGGGTACTAACCCGCACCCTGGAGCAGGCCACAGCATCCATAGACTAATTTTAGTTTTGTTGTGAGAGTGCTAAGTGGCTTTTTCTTCCTGTGTTACCAGACTGTGCCCTTGAGGCCGTCATCAACAGAGAAGTTGGACATTGTGACATTTGAAGTCACCTTAGTCATCTACTCTCACGATTGTCTTCTGCAGTTCTTTCGCAGTGTCAAATCTAGTTTTGCATACAACTTGGAGAGCACTGAGAAATAGGTACCGGGAGGGTGTGTCACTTGGGTCTCCCAAGTTCTGTTTTGTTAGGTATCAACAGTTCCGCGGGCCAGCCCTAGGAAGTCTACAGTCGATCATTCATGGTACACGTTACTTGATGAACGGAGGTGTGTCCTCTACGATGTCTGTCCATGCAAGTGGCAATGTCGCTCGGCTTAGCTCGAATTTAGCATTGTTTCGCTACTTCCTGATACATCGTTGTTTGCCCTAAGGGTCAGGGCGCCTTGTGAAAGTGATTTCATGTGTATAAGGAGATATGTACTTTTAGGTGATTGATGAGACATCCCTGACTTGCACTCGTATCGTTCCTTTGCGCTTATGGTGAACACCATGGTGTGGTATGTACCATACCTTGCCTTTCTGAGGAGCTGTTCTTGTGGTACCTTCTCGGCGTAACCTTTTGTTATCATCTCTTCCATGAAGCCTATGCTACACTCTGCAGACGTTAGGACTCTTTTGTGGCTGTTCTGTTGTAACTCTACCTGATGAGAATTATAGAGCCCGCTTGGCGTGTTGCCATGTCACGATTGTTTGGCAAGATCTATGACATCTTGTTTTTTGGTGAGCGGAGTGTGCAACGGTAATGTATGTAGTGAATGTCTTTGGCAGAGGTGTGGTGCGCTTTGTGAACAGAATCATCCATAAACCTAGACACGATCCTGCACTAGCTGACAATCTATCACTTTTCTCTCTTCATGGACCCGTTTCATCAGGTCAAGGATCTGGTTGTACTGTGATGCTTACCAAGATATGAACACCCCAAGGTACGGGGCCATTGCCTTGACTGATGTTTATGATGTTATCCCGGGGTTCCCCATTTGTCTCTCCTTGACTTTTACTTAGCTATGTTTTCCAGGGTTGTCCAATTGGTGCATTTGGGAGCTCATTTACGCCTATTCAGTGGATCTTCTTTGCGTTAGACGTGTTCATGTTGCGTCACTATTTCCTTACTCAATCTGAACTCTCTCTCTGAGTAGGAATTTACTCGTCTTGCCAACTAGGGATCTTATTTTGCGTGAATGTAGACCTTGACTTCTTGGTAAATTACAGAGGAAATGTTCACATGTCCAGCATTGCAATCTGCTTATCCAGATATCGTAAAGCTCTTGCTAGGACTCTCTTGCCCCATTTGTGTGCGTACAGCAGAATTTTCAGTCTCACTGGCCCTTAGCCTTGCAACAGCCTCCTCACTCCGTAGAAATGTTTGCGAGTACCAGA
>NW_024607275.1:0-21811 GCF_018296145.1 Oncorhynchus tshawytscha | reverse complement strand
GTGGCATGGGGTTTTTGTAATTGTGGTGTGTTTGTCTTGGGGTTTTGTAGTGTTTAGTGTTTAGTCGTGTTTACGTTTTGTTTAATAAATATGGATCGCAATCGACACGCTGCAGTTTGGTCCGACTCTCCTTCATCACCACTAGAAAACCGTTACAGAATCACCCACCACCAACGGACCAAGCAGCGTGTTAACAGGCAGGAACCACAGGAGAGGCAACAGAGGCAGCAGCAGCAGGAGCAGCAGCAGCTGCAGTGGGAGAGGCTGCACCACCTGGAGAAATGGACATGGGAGGAAGAACTGGACGGTAAAGGACCCTGGGCTCAGCCTGGAGAATATCGCCGCCCCAAGGAAGAACTGGAGGCGGCGAAAGCTGAGAGGCGCAGATATGAGGAGGCAGCACGGCGTAGCGGATGGAAGCCTGAGAATCAGCCCCAAAAATTTCTTGGGGGGGGCTCAGGGAGAGTGTGGCAGAGTCAGGAGTCAGACCTGAGCCAACTCTCCCTGTTTATCGTGAGGAGCCAAGGAGGAGACCAGAACCAGAGACTGTGAAGGAGTTAATGGGGAAATTGGAGGAGAGAGAAATGAGGGAGTTGCTGTGTTGGTGCTTTTTGCATGGAATTCGCCCGACGGAACGTGTTGGGGATTTGATGGCACCTGGGTTAGCGCTCCATACTCGTCCTGAGGTGCGTGTTAGTCGGCTGGTGAAGTTGGTGCCAGCCTCACGCACCAGGCCTCCTGTGCACATCCCTAGCCTTGCACATCCTGTGCCAACACTGCTCTCAAGATCTCCAGTACGCCTTCACGGTCTAGCCCATCCTGTGCCACCTCCACACTCCAGTCCTCCGGTAGCAGCTCCCGCTCCAGGCTTCCTGTGCGTGTCCTCGATCCAGTACCACCAGTTCCAGCACCATGCACCAGGCCTTCAGTGTGCCTCGCCTGTTCAGCGCAGCCAGCGCTTTCTCCTCTCCTGCGCTGCTGGAGTCTCCCGCCTGTTTAGCGCAGCCAGAGCCTTTCTCCTCTACAGCGCTGCCGGATCCTCCCGCCTGTTCAGCGCAGCCAGAGCCTTCCTCCTCTACAGCGCTGCCGGAGCCTCCCCGCCTGTTTAGCGCAGCCAGAGCCTTTCTCCTCTCCTACGCTGCCGGAGTCTCCCGCCTGTTCAGCGCAGCCAGAGCTGCCAGCCTGCATGGAGAAGCCAGAGCTGCCAGCCTGCATGGAGCAGCCAGAGCTGTCAGTCCGCATAGAGCAGCCAGAGCTGTCAGTCTGCATGGAGCAGCCAGAGCTGTCAGTCTGCATGGAGCAGCCAGAGCTGTCAGTCTGCATGGAGCAGCCAGAGCTGTCAGTCTGCATGGAGCAGCCAGAGATGTCAGTCTGCATGGAGCAGCCAGAGCTGTCAGTCTGCATGGAGCAGCCAGAGCTGCCAGTCTGCAAGGAGCAGCCAGAGCTGTCAGTCTGCATGGAGCAGCCAGAGCTGCCAGTCTGCATGAAGCAGCCAGTCTGCATGGAGCAGCCAGAGCTGTCAGTCTGCATGGAGCAGCCAGAGATGTCAGTCTGCATGGAGCAGCCAGAGCTGTCAGTCTGCATGGAGCAGCCAGAGCTGCCAGTCTGCATGAAGCAGCCAGTCTGCATGGAGCAGCCAGAGCTGTCAGTCTGCATGGAGCAGCCAGAGATGTCAGTCTGCATGGAGCAGCCAGAGCTGTCAGTCTGCATGGAGCAGCCAGAGCTGCCAGTCTGCAAGGAGCAGCCAGAGCTGTCAGTCTGCATGGAGCAGCCAGAGCTGCCAGTCTGCATGAAGCAGCCAGTCTGCATGGAGCAGCCAGAGCTGTCAGTCTGCATGGAGCAGCCAGAGATGTCAGTCTGCATGGAGCAGCCAGAGCTGTCAGTCTGCATGGAGCAGCCAGAGCTGCCAGTCTGCAAGGAGCAGCCAGAGCTGTCAGTCTGCATGGAGCAGCCAGAGCTGCCAGTCTGCATGAAGCAGCCAGTCTGCATGGAGCAGCCAGAGCTGTCAGTCTGCATGGAGCAGCCAGAGATGCCAGTCTGCATGGAGCAGCCAGAGCTGCCAGTCTGCATGAAGCAGCCAGAGATGTCAGTCTGCATGGAGCAGCCAGAGCTGCCAGTCTGCATGGAGCTGCCAGTCTGCAAGGAACAGCCAGAGCTGTCAGTCTACATGAAGCAGCCCAAGCTGCCAGTCTGCATGAAGCAGCCAGTCTACATGGAGCAGCCAGAGCTGCCAGTCTGCATGAAGCAGCCAGAGCTGTCAGTCTGCATAGAGCAGCCAGTCTGCATGGAGCTGCCAGTCTGCATGGAGCTGCCAGTCTGCATGGAGCTGCCAGTCTGCAAGGAGCTGCCAGTCTGCAAGGAGCTGTCAGTCTGCACGGAGCTGTCAGTCTGCACGGAGCTGTCAGTCTGTAAGGAGCTGCCAGTCTGCAAGGAGCTGCCAGTCAGCACGGAGCCGCCAGAGCGGTCAGTCTGTAAGAAGCCGCCAGAGCTGTCAGCCTATATGGAGCAGCTAGTGCCGCCAGTCTGCCCAGCGCCGCCAGTGCCCCCAGTCTGCCCAGCGTCGCCAGTCTGCCCAGCGCCGTCAGTCTGCCCAGCATTGCCAGTCTGCCCAGCATCGCCAGTCTGCCCAGCGTCGTCAGTCTGCCCAGCGTCGTCAGTCTGCCCAGCACCGCCAGTCTGCCCAGCACCGCCAGTATGCCCAGCGCCGCCAGTCTGCCCAGCGCCGCCAGTCTGCCCAGCATCGCCAGTCTGCCCAGCGCCGCCAGTCTGCCCAGCGCCGCCAGTCTGCCCAGCGCCGCCAGTCTGCCCAGCGCCGCCAGATCTGCCAGTCAGCCAGACTCTTCCAGATCTGCCAGTCAGCCAGACTCTTCCAGATCTGCCAGTCAGCCAGACTCTTCCAGATCTGCCAGTCAGCCAGACTCTTCCAGATCTGCCAGTCAGCCAGACTCTTCCAGATCTGCCAGTCAACCAGACTCTTCCAGATCTGCCAGTCAACCAGACTCTTCCAGATCTGCCAGTCAACCAGACTCTTCCAGATCAACCAGACTCTTCCAGATCTGCCAGTCAACCAGACTCTTCCAGATCTGCCAGTCAACCAGACTCTTCCAGATCTGCCAGTCAGCCAGGATCTGCCAGTCAGCCAGGATCTGCCAGTCAGCCAGGATCTGCTGAAACCACCAGCCAGCCAGGAGCTGGTAGATCTATCTACCTACCTGAGCTTCCTCTCACTCCTGAGCTTCCTCTCACTCCTGAGCTTCCTCTCACTCCTGAGCTTCCTCTCACTCCTGAGCTTCCTCTCACTCCTGAGCTTCCTCTCACTCCTGAGCTTTCTCTCACTCCCGAGCTTCCCCTCAGTCCCGAGCTGCCTCGGTCCCGAGCTGTCCTTCAGTCCCGATCTGCTCCTCAGTCCAGTGGGGTTCTGGGTGGGGACTACTAGGCCATGGTCGGCGGCGAGGGTGGACTATCCAGGGACGAAGGGAGAGGGGACTAAGACATTAAAGGAGTGGGGTCCACGTCCCCGCGCCGGAGCCGCCACCATGGACAGACGCCCACCCGGACCCTCCCTATTGTTTTGAGGTGCGTTCGGGAGTCCGCACCTTAGGGGGGTTCTGTCACGCCCTGGTCAAAGTATTTTGTGTTTATCTTTATGTATTTGGTCAGGCCAGGGTGTGGCATGGGGTTTTTGTAATTGTGGTGTGTTTGTCTTGGGGTTTTGGTGGTGGTATTGGGATTGTGGCTTAGTGGGTTGTCTAGCAAGGTCTATGGCTGTCTGGAGTGGTTCTCAATCAGAGGCAGGTGCTTATCGTTGTCTCTGATTGGGAACCATATTTAGGCAGCCATATTCTTTGAGTTTGTCGTGGGTGATTGTCCTTAGTGTCTTACTTGTACTCTCTGTTAGTTTGCACTAGATAGGCTGTTTTCGGTTTTCATTACGTTTATTGTTTTGTAGTGTTTAGTGTTTAGTCGTGTTTACGTTTTGTTTAATAAATATGGATCGCAATCGACACGCTGCAGTTTGGTCCGACTCTCCTTCATCACCACTAGAAAACCGTTACAACAGCTCAAATAAGCAAAGAGAAACAACAGTCCATCGTTACTTAAGACATGAAGGTCAGTCAATACGGAACATTTTAAGAACTTTGAAAGTTTCTTCTAGTGTAGTCGCAAAAACCATGAAGCGCTATGATGAAACTGGCTCTCATGAGGAAGACCCAGAGTTACCTCTGCTGCAGAGGATAAGTTCAGTAGAGTTAACTGCACCTCAGATTGGAGCCCAAATAAATTATTCACAGAGTTCAAGAAACACACACATCTCAACATGCACTGTTCAGAGGAGAATGTGTGAATCAGACTTTCATGGTCGAATTGCTCCATTGAAACCACTACTAAAGGACAGACACCAAAAATAAGAAGACTTGTTTGGGCCAAGAAACACGAGCAATGGACCTTAGACTGGTGGAAATCTGTCCTTTGGTCTGATGAGTCCAAATTCGAGATTTTTGCCTTTCAATGTGTGTAAAGAATCCAGGGTGTTTACTTGGGTCTACTCTTCATTATAAAACTATTTGTTGAATGGTTTAAAATCCATCAGAAGCTGAATAAGTCTTGACGGGGACAGAGCTTGTTTTGACAAGGAAAGTGAAAAGGACTGAGGGAAAGTAAAATGGAAAATACATGGAAAGGAACATGGAAGAACCTCAAAGAACATTGCATTTTCAAGATCATGTAACATCATGTCACATCAAAATGCATCTTATATTCCTGCCCTTACAGAAAAACCACATGATTTCAACTTACATTTTATGTGAGCACAAATTAAATTTTGGAACACAAACGTGGTCACATTTTCACATGTGTAGTTTAATGTAATCACATGTTGCTTGACATGTTATCACATTATCTTCACATAAGATTACATTAAAACATGTTTTTGGTACACTTCCCGTGTTCATGTGAAATTCATGTGTTTTTTGCGTAAACACCCTGCAGTTCCACACTCAAGGATCTTAATAATGCTTTAAATGCACATGTACGATTGTGCATGTGTAATGGGTTGAAAACAAAGTCAGTAAAAACAGACACCCATTTATTATTTATCCCCCCTAATTGTTTATGTATTTGTCTTAATGAATCGAAATGGTATTTTACATACTTTAGCGTCAGCAGTCCATCAGGCCAATAGATGGCGATGTTGCACTGTTGTAGCAGGAGAAACATTAAGTTCAGGCCAAGCGCTCACCATTCTGCAGAATAAGGACCAGAACTTTACAGAGGTAAACTGTGTCAGTTCTTTTACTATTACAGGTATGTAACAGCACTTCAAACGTTCAAATATATACACAATATGTAATAACATGCTATTTAACAACTTTGTCCAGATATTATCAAGTTAGGAAAGGTTTTGTTTTGGCTTTGTGTCGAACTGTGTGAGAGAAGAAGGTGATTTACATTGAGTGAGAGTATATGTTAGCTTGATGCTAGCTGAGGTATAAAAAAACATTTACGAGTCACAGAGACTATGTTTACTGAGTAGCTGACTTGTACTGGATTTTGTCTAGGATATTTTTTTATCAAGAATCCATTTGTTAGGGATTTCTGAGTTGGTTTTAGATGTTATTGGTTGTTTTGTGTAAAATTGTGCTCACTAGCTGGTAAACTGGCCGAGCACGCTCAGTCTGGTGGACTTTTAGTGCATAAAGTGAGAGAGAGAGGATTTTCTGGATGTGCCACTATCTTAAAGCTGAATGTAATGTTGTCACTTTTCTATAGAGGTAGCGGTACATAGAAAAACATTCAGTTATTGTCACACCCTGGTCAAAGTATTTTGTGTTTATCTTTATGTATTTGGTCAGGCCAGGGTGTGGCATGGGGTTTTTGTAATTGTGGTGTGTTTGTCTTGGGGTTTTGGTGGTGGTATTGGGATTGTAGCTTAGTGGGTTGTCTAGCAAGGTCTATGGCTGTCTGGAGTGGTTCTCAATCAGAGGCAGGTGCTTATCGTTGTCTCTGATTGGGAACCATATTTAGGCAGCCATATTCTTTGAGTTTGTCGTGGGTGATTGTCCTTAGTGTCTTGATGTCCTTGTTTGATGTTAGTTGACACAAGTATAGGCTGTTTTTTCGGTTTTCGTTTCGTTTATTGTTTGTAGTGTTCGTGTTTAGTCGTGTTTACGTTTGTTTAAATAAACATGGATCGCAATCGACACGCTGCAGTTTGGTCCGACCCTTCATCACCACTAGAAAACCGTTACAGAATCACCCACCACCAACGGACCAAGCGGCGTGTCAACAGGCAGGAGCAGCCGAAAAGGAGATGCTCAACAAGGATTTCTGGTCATGGGAGGAGATCTTCGACGGGAGAGGACCCTGGGCTAAACCAGGGGAGTGTAGCCGCCCAAAGGAGCAGCAGGAACAGAGGCAACAGAGGCAACAGAGGCAACAGAGGCAGCAACAGCAGGAGCAGCAGCTGCAGTGGGAGAGGCTGCACTACCTGGAGAAATGGACATGGGAGGACGTACTGGACGGTAAAGGACCCTGGAATCAGCCTGGAGATTATTGTCGCCCCAAAGCCGAGCTGGAGGCAGCAAAAGCAGAGAGGCGGCATTATGAGGAGCTAGCACGGCAGAGCGGATGGAAGCCCGAGAGTCAGCCCCAAAAATTTCTTGGGGGGCTTACAGGGAGTATGGCTATGCCAGGTAGGAGACCTGCGCAAACTCCCTGTGCTTACCGGGGGCTGGAGAGACCGGGCAGGCACCGTGTTATGCTGTGGAGCGCACGGTGTCTCCAGTGCGGGTGCACAGCCCGGTTCGGTATATTCCAGCTCTGCGTATCGGCCGGGCTAGATTGAGCGTCGAGCCAAATGCCATGAAGCCGGCTCTACGCATCTGGTCCCCAGTGCGTCTCCTTGGGCCGGCTTACATGGCACCAGCCTTGCGCTCGGTGTCTCCGGTTCGCCTGCATAGCCCAGTGCAGGCTATTCCACCTCGCCGCACTGGCAGGGCAACCGGGAGCATTCAACCAGGTAAGGTTGGGCAGGCTCGGTGCTCAAGAGCCCCAGTGCGCCTGCACGGTCCGGTCTATCCAGTACCACCTCCACACCCCAGCCCTCCGGTAGCAGCTCCCCGCACCAGGCTTCCTGTGCGTGTCCTCGATCCAGTACCACCAGTTCCAGCACCACGCACCAGGCCTTCAGTGTGCCTCGCATGTTCAGCGCAGCCAGCGCTTTTCTCCTCTCCTGCGCTGCTGGAGTCTCCCGCCTGTTTAGCGCAGCCAGAGCCTTTCTCCTCTACAGCGCTGCCGGAGCCTCCCGCCTGTTCAGCGCAGCCAGAGCCTTCCTCCTCTACAGCGCTGCCGGAGTCTCCCGCCTATCTAGCGCTGTTAGAGCTTTCCTCATCTCCAGCGCTGCCGGAGTCTCCCGCCTGTTTAGCGCAGCCAGAGCCTTCCTCCGACACAGCGCTGCAGGAGTCTCCCGCCTGTTCAGCGCAGCCAGAGCTGCCAGTCTGCATGAAGCAGCCAGAGCTGTCAGTCTGCATGGAGCAGTCAGAGCTGCCAGTCTGCATGAAGCAGCCAGAGCTGTCAGTCTGCATGGAGCAGTCAGAGCTGTCAGTCTGCATGGAGCAGCCAGAGCTGTCAGTCTACATGAAGCAGCCCGAGCTGCCAGTCTGCATGAAGCAGTCAGTCTACATGGAGCAGCCAGAGCTGTCAGTCCGCATGGAGCAGCCAGAGCTGTCAGTCTACATGAAGCAGCCCGAGCTGTCAGTCTGCATGAAGCAGCCAGTCTACATGGAGCAGCCAGAGATGTCAGTCTGCATGAAGCAGCCAGAGCTGTCAGTCTGCATAGAGCAGCCGGTCTGCATGGAGCTGTCAGTCTGCAAGGAGCTGTCAGTCTGCACGGAGCTGTCAGTCTGCACGGAGTTGTCAGTCTGTAAGGAGCTGCCAGTCTGCAAGGAGCTGCCAGTCAGCACGGAGCCGCCAGAGCGGTCAGTCTGTAAGAAGCCGCCAGAGCTGTCAGCCTATATGGAGCAGCTAGTGCCGCCAGTCTGCCCAGCGCCGCCAGTGCCCCCAGTCTGCCCAGCGTCGCCAGTCTGCCCAGCGCCGTCAGTCTGCCCAGCATTGCCAGTCTGCCCAGCGTCGTCAGTCTGCCCAGCGCCCAGTCTGCCCAGCGCCGCCAGTCTGCCCAGCGCCGCCAGTCTGCCCAGCGCCGCCAGTCTGCCCAGCGCCGCCAGTCTGCCCAGCGCCGCCAGTCTGCCCAGCGCCGCCAGTCTGCCCAGCGCCGCCAGTCTGCCCAGCGCCGCCAGTCTGCCCAGCGCCGCCAGTCTGCCCAGCGCCGCCAGTCTGCCCAGCGCCGCCAGTCTGCCCAGCGCCGCCAGATCTGCCAGTCAGCCAGACTCTTCCAGATCTGCCAGTCAGCCAGACTCTTCCAGATCTGCCAGTCAGCCAGACTCTTCCAGATCTGCCAGTCAACCAGACTCTTCCAGATCTGCCAGTCAACCAGACTCTTCCAGATCTGCCAGTCAACCAGACTCTTCCAGATCTGCCAGTCAACCAGACTCTTCCAGATCTGCCAGTCAACCAGACTCTTCCAGATCTGCCAGTCAACCAGACTCTTCCAGATCTGCCAGTCAGCCAGGATCTGCCAGTCAGCCAGGATCTGCCAGTCAGCCAGGATCTGCTGAAACCACCAGCCAGCCAGGAGCTGGTAGATCTATCTACCTGCCTGAGCTTCCTCTCACTCCTGAGCTTCCTCTCACTCCTGAGCTTCCTCTCACTCCTGAGCTTCCTCTCACTCCTGAGCTTCCTCTCACTCCTGAGCTTCCTCTCACTCCTGAGCTTCCTCTCACTCCTGAGCTTCCTCTCACTCCTGAGCTTCCTCTCACTCCTGAGCTTTCTCTCACTCCTGAGCTTTCTCTCACTCCCGAGCTTCCCCTCAGTCCCGAGCTGCCTCGGTCCCGAGCTGTCCTTCAGTCCCGATCTGCTCCTCAGTCCAGTGGGGTTCTGGGTGAGGACTACTAGGCCATGGTCGGCGGCGAGGGTGGACTATCCAGGGACGAAGGGAGAGGGGACTAAGACATTAAAGGAGTGGGGTCCACGTCCCCGCGCCGGAGCCGCCACCATGGACAGACGCCCACCCGGACCCTCCCTATTGTTTTGAGGTGCGTTCGGGAGTCCGCACCTTAGGGGGGTTCTGTCACACCCTGGTCAAAGTATTTTGTGTTTATCTTTATGTATTTGGTCAGGCCAGGGTGTGGCATGGGGTTTTTTGTAATTGTGGTGTGTTTGTCTTGGGGTTTTGGTGGTGGTATTGGGATTGTAGCTTAATTTATGGTTTCATATATAGGTGTTTCTATTGTATGAATGTGGAATACATTGTGGTTTTCATGTGAAACCATACACTAAGACAGGGTTATTTGTGGAACATTTTTGAATTCTGCTTTAGGTAAAGTGCATTTATGTTGTTTAATTTAAAGTGTGCACTTGTTTGATGTGAATATTTTCAAAGTACTAACAAGAAAATAGACAATTGAACAAGAGAAAAAAAAACGTTCTTCAGAATAAGGAAAGCGCCAGAACTTTGCAGACTTAAACTTGTGTCCGTTCTTTTTACTATTGCAGGCCACCTCAGCTACACATGTACTCTGTCTGCACACGCATCCACGCATGCACATACACACGGACAAACACACACTAATGTTCTCTCTCTTGTGTTTGTCAGCAGTTCATCGTGGCCCTGTAGTTCGCCTCCTTCACCAAAGCTCTGTCAGGGACCTACATGAAGAGTGCCATCACTCAGAGAGACACTTTGACCTGTCCAGCTCTCTCATCGGACTCATAGACGGCAGCTTTGAGATGGGTATCAACAATAACATTGAGTTGCTTGAGAATTCATGTCGTAAAAACCAGCCGGTCATCAGGGGCAACAGTGGATGTTGTACTTGACAAGACAGAGGTTCTTCTGACATGGTCTGGAGTCGGATGTGAGAGAGTATGTCAAGACCTGAAGAGGTGTGTGTTCAGTAAGGCCCCGAGCCAGAGGCCAGAGCTCCACTGGAAAACATCACGACTGAGCCCCTCAAGTTGGTGTGTGTGGACTTCTGGTCTGCTGAAGACTCCAACAAGTCCTTGGATGTTCTGGTCGTCACTGATAATTTTACTAAGATGGCCCATGCCTTCTTGTGTCCGAACCAATCAGCTAAAGCAGTGGCCCTTCAGCTGTGGAACAACATCTTCTGTGTGTATGGTTTTCCTCGTTGTATCCACTCTGACCAAGAGGCCAACTTTGAAAGTAAATTGACTGCTGAGTTGTTGAGTGCTGCAGGAGTCGCACACAACTCCCTACCATCCGATGGGGAACGAGGGAGTCGAAAGGTTCAATAGAATGCTGGGAAACATGATCAGGGCTTTACCTACGAGAGCGAAGCACAGGTGGCCACGGAAGCTGAAGTCGTTAACCTTCGCCTACAACTGTACAGTCCATGAAACCACGGGCCACGCCCCTTTCTAGTTGATGTTTGGGAGAACCCCACATCTGCCTATCGACATGATGTTTGGTACGGCGCTACAAGACTCAGATGTTGTAGAGTATGACGAGTACATCAAGTCCCTGACGAGAGACCTGAGGGAGGCCATGGAGATACAGGTGTTGGCAACCAAACAGCTGAAGAGTCATGCGGGCCTCTACAACAGGAAGATCAGAGGAGCTCCAGTGGAGATCGGTGATCGGGTGCTTCTGGCGAATAAGGGTGAACGTGGAAAGAGGAAGCTGGCGGATCGCTGGGAGAACAACCTCAAAATTGTTACAGAGAAGAATAGTGACGTCCACATCTTCAAGATACAGAACATGTCGACTGGACAGGAGAAAACGGTCCACCGTAATCTGATAATGCCTGTAAACTTCTTGCCTCTCCCTGACACTGCCTTAGAGGATGGGGGACAATGGTTTATTGAGTAGTATGAAGGAAATGTTAGGTAATATACCTTTTTTTAATAGAGAAGTGTTTGAGGCTTGGGGGCAGTTTTTAGCAAATAGTTATTATGAATGTACCATTTTAGAAAATATTTTAAATCAGTCAATATTTTTAAATCCAAAGATAAAGTGTAATAATATGATGTTTTGTAAATATTTTATGAGGGCTGGGAAGAGGCAGATAGGTGACATAACATGAGGTAATTCCTGCGTTCCTTCCATTTCAGGCAATATATGATAATGTGGTTGAAGTAGATGAAGAGATAAGTAAAACTACTGTGGAGAATATGTACAAGAAAATATTAGGATGTATTCCTGGGGAGTGGGTGATTTTAATAAATAAAGAGGTGGTCAAAAGATCTAGGATTTTACCAGTTTTATATTATGAAAGTAATTTATAGAATGTGAAGACAATGATTTTAAATTGAAACATAATAGGATTTTTACAAATGTGGTTTTTCATCAAATAAATAGGGATATTAAAAGAGAATGTGATATTTGTGGTACGGGGGTGGAACATTTTCCACTCATTTTTAAAAGGGGAAACATTGGGGAGAAGAGATTTTTACTGGGGTGGAGGAGGTTGTTTCTTTTTGGTTTAAATGGGAAAAGTAACGTTTTAAATTTTAATTTGGTGAATTTTGTACTAAGTCATGCTAGATATGCAATGAGATTAAGAAGGAATTTAGGTCATTATGAAGGGAAAATTGTGAGTGTGGAGTTTTTTTAAGGAGTATTTTAGAGAAAGATATAGAGATAATATAAAGATACTGTCACGTTCTGACCTTTATTTCCTTTGTTTTGTCATTATTTAGTATGGTCAGGGCGTGAGTTGGGGTGGGCAGTCTATGTTTGTTTTTCTATGATTTGGATATTTCTATGTTTCGGCCTAGTATGGTTCTCAATCAGAGGCAGGTGTCATTAGTTGTCTCTGATTGAGAATCATACTTAGGTAGCCTGGGTTTCACTGTGTGTTTGTGGGTGATTGTTCCTGTCTCTGTGTTTTGCACCAGATAGGACTGTTTTGGGTTTTCATATTTCTTGGTTTTGTTAGTTGGTTAGTTTGTTCATGTGAAGTGATTTATTAAAACATGAATCAAAATAACCACGCTGTGCTTTGGTCCGCCTCTCCTTCACCACAGGAAAACCCTTACAGATACGGTGGAGGCAATGTTGAAAAACTGTTTGTGTGGGGGAGTACTTTTATTGAAATTCTGTCATATGGAAAACTTGTATTTAATTATTAATTGGTTTTAGTGGATAATTGTGTTAATTGTTTTTCTTTACTTTTCAAAACTTTTTTCTTCTGATTTTGTAAAGGGTGAATTGTTCATCCTTTTTTGTTGCCTGAATGTTGTAAATATTGTGTGTTTTTTTTATATAATAAAATATATATATTTTAAAAATGCGCCCGATCTCGGAAGCTAAGCAGGGTCGGGCCTGGTTAGTACTTGGATGGGAGACCGCCTGGGAATACCAGGTGCTGTAAGCGTTCTGCCTTTTATTTATCACCCTAATAATGTTGTGTCTTTTTATTGGACTAAATGCAGTTTGTTAGTGCTTCCCTGCCCTGATCAAATCAAATAATGGACAGTGCGTTTCCCTCAATCTAGGCAGTGCATTCAGCATTTGTTTTTAGGCTAGGAGACTGTCAATGTCTGTAGTCCATTAGGGCCCTGTAAAATCCATTCAATGTTTTGCCTGATTTCACCCCCCCCAAAAAAAAAAATTCCCCCTATTCTCTGTTTACATTTCCCGTTGACCATTTGTCCCTGTTTCTGCAGGTTTTCGCTGTCAAAAGTACACCTTTTTAATAGAAACATAACACGATTGGATGTGCTATGTCCACGACAACGTTTAAAACCCTAGCAGGAAACCACTTTTGAGGTCAGGGAAAAAATGAAGACCTATCAATTTTGGGGTGTAGTTAGCCTTTATAAAAGGCAAGTGTGCGACAGGAAGAGCATGACAGACGTAGGTTTACCATGTTGAGAAATAAGGTGATGAAAGAAATCAGACAGACCAAGGCAAAAAAAATGATTAACATAATTGGTGAAGAAAGGGGAAATTCTAAACTGACCTGGGAGAAACTAAAAAAGTTAACAGGAAAGACCATAGTAACACTGCAAAAAGACTAGAAATCATGGTGAATAACAATCTAACACAGGATTCAGTCAAAATAGCAATAGCCTTCAATTCCTACTTTATTGACTCTGTCAGGGTACTGACACAGAATCCCTCTACTGGTTTCTTGTGCTCAGTGCTAGTGAATGACGCTCAACCTGTCTTCATCATAAGGGAGGTTTCTGAGTCAAAGGTGAACAAGGTGATTAGCTTACTAAAGAACTCTAAAGCCAAATATGTGTTTAGGCTGGACTCTACTTTGCTTAAAAACTACAAAGAGTCACTCATTGGCCCTATTACTAAGGTCACCAACACATCTATTGGTCTTGGGGTGTTTCCAAGGGTATGGAAGTTGGCCATAATAACGGCCATCTTTAAATCAGGAGGCCCTGCTGACGTGAGTAACTACAGGCCCATTAGTATACTATCTGTGGTGTCAAAGGTTGTTGAAAAGTGTACTTTTAAAATCGGACAAAACAGAGACGCTTGTTCTAGGTCCCAAGAAACAAAGAAATCTGTTGAATCTGACAATTAATCTTAATGGTTGTAGTCGTCTCAAATAAAACTGTGATGGACCTCGGCTTTACTCTGGACCCTGATTTCTCTTTTGACGAACATATCAAGACTGTTTCAAGGACGGCTTTTTTCCATCCACGTAACATTGCAAAAATCAGAAACTTTCTGTCCAAAAATGATGCAGAAAAATTAATCGATGCTTTTGTCACTTCTAGGTTAGACTACTGCAATGCTCTACTTTAAAGCACTAAATAAACTTCAGTTAGTGTTAAATACGGCTGCTAGAATCCTGACTTGAACCAAAAAATGTGATCATATTATTCCAGTGCTAGCCTCCCTACACTGGCTTCCTGTCAAAGCAAGGGCTGATTTCAAGGATTTACTGCTAACCTACAAAGCATTATATGGGCTTGCTCCTACCTATCTCTCTGATTTGGTCCTGCCGTACATACCTACACGTACACTACGGTCACAAGACGCAGGCCTCCTAATTGTCCCTAGAATTTCTAAGCAAACAGCTGGAGGCAGGGCTTTCTCCTATAGAGCTCCATTTTTATGGAACGGTCTGCCTACCCATGTCAGAGACGCAAACTCGGTCTCAACCTTTAAGTCTTTACTGAAGACTCATCTCTTCAGTGGGTCATATGATTGAGTGTAGTCTGGCCCAGGAGTGGGAAGGTGAACGGAAAGGCTCTGGAGCAACGAACCGCCCTTGCTGTCTCTGCCTGGCCGGTTCCCCTCTTTCCACTGGGATTCTCTGCCTCTAACCCATTTACAGGGGCTGAGTCACTGGCTTACTGGGGCTCTTTCATACCGTCCCTGGGAGGGGTGCGTCACCTGAGTGGGTTGAGTCACTGATGTGATCATCCTGTCTAGGTTGGCGCCCCCCCCCCCTTGGGTTGTGCCGTGGCGGAGATCTTTGTGGGCTATACTCAGGCTTGTCTCAGGATGGTAAGTTGGTGGTTGAAGATATCCCTCTAGTGGTGTGGGGGCTGTGCTTTGGCAAAGTGAGTGGGGTTATAACCTTCCTGTTTGGCCCTGTCCGGGGGTGTCCTCGGATGGGGCCACAGTGTCTCCTGACCCCTCCTGTCTCAGCCTCCAGTATTTATGCTGCAGTAGTTTATGTGTTGGGGGGCTAGGGTCAGTTTGTTATATCTGGAGTACTTCTCCTGTCCTATTCGGTGTCCTGTGTGAATTTAAGGGTGCTCTCTCTAATTCTCTCTTTCTTTCTCTCTCTCGGAGGACCTGAGCCCTAGGACCATGCCTCAGGACTACCTGACATGATGACTCCTTGCTGTCCCCAGTCCACCTGGCTGTGATGCTGCTCCAGTTTCAACTGTTCTGCCTTATTATTATTGGACCATGCTGGTCATTTATGAACATTTGAACATCTTGGCCATGTTCTGTTATAATCTCCACCCGGCACAGCCAGAAGAGGACTGGCCACCCCACATTGCCTGGTTCCTCTCTAGGTTTCTTCCTAGGTTTTGGCCTTTCTAGGGAGTTTTTCCTAGCCACCGTGCTTCTACACCTGCATTGCTTGCTGTTTGGGGTTTTAGGCTGGGTTTCTGTACAGCACTTTGAGATATCAGCTGATGTACGAAGGGCTATATAAATACATTTGATTTGATTTGAAATAAGACTGACTTACCGATATTAATTTTCCAAGCCGAAACTAAGGACCTCATTCCGGTCTCTTAAAAATATTACGGTTTCGACCTGGCATTAATAGAAAAACAGAAATGGACATTTACTATCACGGTGACTATATGAAGAATATTAAACTTGTATACGTTCACATGAATCAGGGTCTCACAAAAAGAACATTTCGATTTAGAGCAATAAAGAAATGGAATAAATTAACTGAGCAAACTAGAAACCTTTCAATATATACGTTTAAACATTATTTAATTTTTTTTTAAACATAGTATATAGAAATGTTTTGGGACTATAGTAGATGAAGAATCAATATTTCTTTAGATTGAGTATTTATTGGGTCATTATGCTAGTGTATTATGTATGTTTGTAATAGTGTGTTATATGTGAAAGTGTGTTTGTATTATAAATTGTATTTTAATGTTAAGGACTCTTGGAAGATTAGTTCAAATGGGGACTAAAAGAGATCCTAATAAAATCAATTAAATCAAAAATCTTACTAGTTGCAAATAAAAACAGTCCTTTGCACCACGCAAGTGGTTGACCTAAATTATATATATATTTTTTAATACAATTTCAAATAACATTGTACCATATATTGGTAAAAACGAATAGCCATCAAGCTAACATTAAGTGTCAGTGCAAATTTCCCTGCCAAAAAATAAATATATAGATAAAAAAAGTTTGGCTCACACAAACAATCCTCTTTCCTCAAGAAATATAAAGTTTTGATTCAAAAGGTAAAACAGGAAATTCATCAGATTTATAGAGAAGAAGTAGAGAAAAAGCATAGTTTCCTGAAACAGCGATATTATGAAGCAGGCTCAAAGGCAACCAAATTACTAGCATGGAGACTCAACAAGCACAGAATACCATTTTCAAAATAAAAGACCCCAAAACAAAAAAGATCACATGCAAATTAGATGAAATACAGAATGCATTTGAATCATATTACACAAATCTGTACAAGCAACCAGAGAAGGCAGATGCACAGACAATAGAGCACTTTTTGAACTCACTTGATCTCCCCTCAATTGGGACAGAGCAAAATGATAGACTAACTTCAGAAATATCCACAGAAGAAATTAATAAAGCAATATCTCAGCAAAAAGCCAAAAAGTCTCCAGGCACTGATGGCTTCCCTTCAGAATGGTTCAAGACCTTCAGAGAACAATTAGCACCTCTACTTAAGGCCTGTTTTAACTGGACTCTGAGGGAGGGGGTCTCCCACCGTCATGGAGAGAGGCCCTCATATCAGTAATCCCAAAAGAGGGTAAAGATAAGAAAGAATACAGTTCATATAGACCTATCGCAATTCTTAACACAGATTATAAACCATATGCATCAATAATAGCCAAAAGAATGGAGAACATAATCCCAGAATTGATCGTCGGAGATCAAACTGGTTTCATACAAAATAGGCAGACACAGGACAATATAAGGAGAACACTACATGTCATGGACCACATTACTCAGAATAAGACAAGTGCAATATTAAACATCCTAGATGCAGAAAAAGCATTTGATTCAGTGGGATGGGATTACCTATTCCAAATTATGGAAAGATTTGGTTTCAACAAAGAAGTGATACAGTGCATCAAAACACTGTATTCATGTCCGACCGCTAGAATAAAGATAAATGAACATTTGACACGAATGCTAAAATTAGAGTGAGGGGCAAGACAAGGCTATAATCTTTCACCCACGCTCTTCTCCTTGTACCTAGAACCATTAGTACAGGCAATAAGACAGGACCCAACCTTAGAGGGAATAACAATAAGAGGCAGTGAACATAAGATATGCATGTATGCTGATGACGTTCTGTTATTCCTTAAAGACCCAGGCTCAAGTGTACCTAGATTGATGGATGTTTTACAAACATTTGGAACATATTCAGGGTATGTGCTTAACGTACACAAGACCCAAACCCTAGTATATAATTATACCCCACAGGAAGAGCTGAAGAGTAGGTATAGCTTCACCTGGACCTCTTCATCTGTCACACCCTGACCATAGTTTACTTTGTATATTTCTATGTTTTGGTTGGTCAGGGTTTGAGCTGAGTGGGCATTCTATGTTTCATTGTCTAGTTTGTCTATTTCTATGTCTGGCCTGATATGGTTCTCAATCAGAGGCAGGTGTTAGTCATTGTCTCTGATTGGGAACCATATTTAGGTAGCCTGGGTTTCACTGTGTGTTTGTGGGTGATTGTTCCTGTCTCTGTGTTTTCACCAGATAGGGCTGTTTCGGTTTTCGTTACGTTTGTAGTGTTTGTATTTAGATTTGTGTTTTTACGTTTGTGGATTAAACATGGATCGCAATCTACACGCTGCATTTTGGTCCGACTCTCCTTCACCACAAGAGAACCGTTATATCATCCATTAAATATCCCGGAGTAAATTTACCAAAAGATATACCCAAACTTTATTGCATGAATTACGATCACATTAACAAGAAAATATATGATGACCTAGACAGGTGGAATTCACTTCCCTTAGATCTTAGTAGTACAATTGAAACAATCAAAATGAACATCCTGCCGAGGTTACTGTATTTGTTCCAATCACTGCCCATAGAAATCCCGCCTAACCAGTTTAGGGAATGGGATAAACGGAACAGTAAGAGACCAAGAACTAGATATACAACATTACAGTTACCAAAAAACTGTGGGGGTATGGCCTTACCAAACCTAAAAGATTATTATGTGTCAGCCCAATTGAGACCCCTGGTGTGTTGGTGCAATTCAGAATACGAATCCAAATGGAAAGACATCGAGACTACTTTGACAGAGATACCCATACAGTCAGTACTGGGAAATAAGGAGATGGTAAAATAAATATACAATAGACAAAATCAGTCTATTAATTTCTCTCTGAAGACATGGTTTAGGGTAGTTAAGCTAAATAATTTAGACAGAGAGATCAAATTGCTGAGTTTGCCCGCATACGACCCCAGCTTCATCCCTGCAACTCAGGACAGCAGGTTTAAACAATGGACGCAGACATCACATCATTCAGTACAATTATAAGGAATGGGAACCTAGATAACTTCCAGGACCTAAGTAAAAAACATGGCTTGGATAAACAAGATTTTTACAGATACCTACAAGTACGACACTATTTCTTAAGGGAGATAAGTGACTGACCCTCGAGCACCTCCAAAATTAATCCAAGTATTCACTAACGCAGGGGAGTAACAAAAAAACTATTACAAATCTCTACTTGGGTATTCAATCCTCAAAGAAACATTCTACAAACTATTTCAAAAAGAAATGGGAGGAGGAACTTAACATTGAAATAACTGATGAAACATGGTTGAACATATTAGAGACTCAACAAAGCTCCACCAACTCAAGGTCATGGAGAGAATTCTGTTGGAAGAATGTTATACGTTTCTTCATAACACCTAAACTGAAATCAAACAGACTGGCTCACTACACCCTTGTTGGAGAGAATGCGGTCTATTGAGGGCGGACCAGTCTGATATCTTTTGGACTTGCCCCGCAATCGAAACTTACTGGGGAGAAATAAGATCTAACATTGGAAAAATAATGGGATTTGACATAGAACAAACATTGATTTCTTTGTACATGGGTGAAATACCTGATGACTTACACAACAGAGAAAAGTACCTCTTGAAGGTCCTACTGGCAGCCAGTAAAAAGGCTATCACTAGGAAATGGCTACAAAAAGACCCTCCCACAGTGACACAATGGATAGACATTGTAGAAGAAATACACCACATGGAGCGTATGACCTTTGCTTTAAGAACTCAACAGGAGAGAGGTCAAGAATACTGGGAAAAATGGGTTTCGTACTTGGAAAAGGTCTAATTCAAAGATGTCAATGTAACTAATATGATGGTATGATGATGAAGGTATGAAGTGCACTGTAACTGCCAGATCTTTTTTTGTTCTTTTATTTGGCTTTATTTGTACTTTCTTTATGTTCCTACAATAAAAACTAAATATTAAAAAAAAAAGAATTTAAAAAAAAAAGAAATCCAGGTATTTCCAAAGGGTTCACTTACTTTTTTTTTTTTTTTTTCACAAATATTCCCCCACCCATGTCCAGGGGTCTCAGTGTTATGTCCCTTGAAATATATGTACTTTTGGTAATACTTTGTGAGTAGGCAAAGAATACAATATTCTTAAATTGACATGTTGAATTTTTTTGCCATAGTAAATTGTGAGTCGGTGCAGCCAGCTGGTTTCTCCACGCATCGCACCGACAGAAATAAACATCTTTATGGTAAGAAGAGGGGCGGGGCGTATGCTTTATGGTTAATGAGACGTGGTATGGTCACAACAACATACAGGAACTCAAGTCCTTCTGTTCACCTGATTTAGAATTCCTCACAATCAAATGTCGACCGCATTATCTACCAAGGGAATTCTCTTTGATTATAATCACAGCCGTATATATTCCACCCCAAGCAGACACATCGATGGCTCTGAACAAACTTTATTTGACTCTTTGCAAACTGGAATCCATATATCCTGAGGCTGCATTCATTGTAGCTGGGGATTTTAACAAGGCTAATCTGAAAACAAGACTCCCTAAATTGTATCAGCATATCGATTGCGCAACCAGGGCTGGTAAAACCTTGGATCGTTGCTATTCTAACTTCCGCGATGCATATAAGGCCCTCCCCTGCCCTCCTTTCGGAAAAGCTGACCACGACTCCATTTTGTTGCTCCCTGCCTACAGACAGAAGCTAAAACAAGAAGCTCCCATGCTGAGGTCTGTTCAACACTTGTCCGACCAATCTGATTCCACGCTCCAAGACTGCTTCCATCACGTGGACTGGGATATGTTTCGTATTGCGTCAGACAACAACATTGACGAATACGCTGATTCGGTGAGCGAGTTCATTAGAACGTGCGTTGAAGATGTCGTTCCCATAGCAACGATTAAAACATTCCCAAACCAGAAACCGTGGATTGATGGCAGCATTCGCGTGAAACTGAAAGCGCGAACCACTGCTTTTAATCAGGGCAAGGTGACCGGAAACATGACCGAATAAAAACAGTGTAGCTATTCCCTCTGCAAGGCAATCAAACAAGCTAAGTGTCAATATAGAGACAAAGTAGAATCGCAATTCAACGGCTCAGACACAAGAGGTATGTGGCAGGGTCTACAGTCAATCACGGATTACAAAAAGAAAACGAGCCCAGTCACGGACCAGGATGCCTTGCTCCCAGGCAGACTAAATAACTTTTTTGCCCGCTTTGAGGACAATACAGTGCCACTGATACGGCCCGATGCGGACTCTCCTTCACTGCAGCCGAGGTGAGTAAAACATTTAAACGTGTTAACCCTTGCAAGGCTGCAGGCCCAGACGGCATCCCCAGCCGCGCCCTCAGAGCATGCGCAGACCAGCTGGCTGGTGTGTTTACGGACATATTCAATCGATCCCTATCTCAGTCTGCTGTTCCCACATGCTTCAAGAGGGCCAACATTGTTCCTGTTCCCAAGAAAGCTACGGTAACTGAGCTAAACGACTACCGCCCGTAGCACTCACTTCCGTCATCATGAAGTGCTTTGAGAGACTAGTCAAGGACCATATCACCTCCACCCTACCTAACACCCTAGACCCACTCCAATTTGCTTACCGCCCAAATAGGTCCACAAACGATGCAATCTCAACCACACTGCACACTGCCCTAACCCATCTGGACAAGAGGAATACCTACGTGAGAATGCTGTTCATCGAATACAACTCAGCATTTAACACCATAGTACCCTCCAAACTCGTCATCAAGAGACCCTGGGTCTCGACCCCGCCCTGTGCAACTGGGTACTGGACTTCCTGATGGGCCGCCCCCAGGTGGTGAGGGTAAGTAACAACATCTCCACCCCGCTGATCCTCAACACTGGGGCCCCACAAGGGTGCGTTCTGAGCCCTCTCCTGTACTCCCTGTTCACCCACGACTGCGTGGCCACGCACGCCTCCAACTCAATCATCAAGTTTGCGGACGACACAACAGTGGTAGGCTTGATTACCAACAACGACGAGACGGCCTACAGGGAGGAGGTGCGGGCCCTCGGAGTGTGGTGTCAGGAAAATAACCTCACACTCAACGTCAACAAACCTAAGGAGATGATTGTGGACTTCAGGAAACAGTAGAGGGAACACCCCCCTATCCACATCGATGGAACAGTAGTGGAGAGGGTAGTAAGTTTAAGTTCCTCGGCGTACACATCACAGACAAACTGAATTGGTCCACCCACACAGGAGGCTCAGGAGTCCACCCACACAGGAGGCTCAGGAGGCTGAAGGAGGCTGAAGAAATTCGGCTTGTCACCAAAAGCACTCACAAACTTCTACAGATGCACAATCGAGAGCATCCTGTCGGGCTGTATCACCGCCTGGTACGGCAACTGCTCCGCCCACAACCGTAAGGCTCTCCAGAGGGTAGTGAGGTCTGCACAATGCATCACTGGGGGCAAACTACCTGCCCTCCAGGACACCTACACCACCCGATGTCACAGGAAGGCCATAAAAATCATCAAGGACAACAACCACCCGAGCCACTGCCCGTTCACCATGCTA
>NW_024607274.1:0-21764 GCF_018296145.1 Oncorhynchus tshawytscha | reverse complement strand
GAAATCAGCGACATTAACGGTTCCAAATCGAGCAAAAAGCTTCAAATTAAAAGTCCATCGTTTACTTGAACACATCACAAATCGTAGTACATTTCCTTGTTTCAAGATGCGTTATGTTTCGTTTCTCTGACCTCTGAAAAGTAATTTAGGTTTTCAATATTCTTTATTAAATAATATCTGGAATAATAGTTTAATTTCCTTTCCACTTGATGGCACTATCCCCTATGGTACTCCCTGTCAAGGGTCTGAGGATTCTGAAACAAAATAGTTTAGGCTCTTGAAACGCATCGGTGCGTTGGTAAATGTGCTGTACATTGTTATAAACATTTATTACATGATAAATGATGAACCTGTCACACCCTGACCATAGTTTGCTTTGTATGTTTCTATGTTTTGGTTGGTCAGGGTGTGATCTGAGTGGGCATTCTATGTTGTGTGTCTAGTTTGTCTGTTTCTGTGTTTGGCCTGATATGGTTCTCAATCAGAGGCAGGTGTTAGTCATTGTCTCTGATTGGGAACCATATTTAGGTAGCCTGTTTGGTGTTGGGTTTTGTGTTTGTTGCACCAGATAGGGCTGGTTCGGTTTTTCACGTTTCTTATTTTGTATTATACATGGTCCAAGTTATCATCTTTATTAAAGATGTATAAAAATAACCATGCTGCATTTTGGTCCTCCTCTCCTTCCCGGGAAGAATCCCGTAACAGATCCTGTGTAGAGAATGCTGATCCCCCACCAGGGTTGTGGGTTCGATTCCCGGGGGAACCAATACGTAAAATGTATGTGCAAATCACTTTGAATGAAAGCATCTGCTAAATGGCATATATTATGATTACATTGTTTAAACAACAGGCCTACAATGTGAAAGTCTATTGCTTTTTCAAATGAATATTTGTGTTGGAACTTGACATCAGTTGGAAAGGCAGCACATGTATCTGTTTGTTTCCCTTCCCATGAGCTTATATGAACTACAACGCGAAAAGTACGGTTTACTTCACTTTTAATCATATCAGCACAGGTAACAACCATTTAAGTCTTTCTTTAGTTTTTCATTCTTACTCTTCCCAATTCACATAAACAATATGTCTTTATTTCCCATGGGCTTCACCAGAGTACCCCCTAGTGGCTGGAATACAAGTGTATTAAGCCTCTTACAACACCCCCTGCATTAACTAAGTGTTGTTCCTAACATTTCACTGGCCTCAAAACAAACAGAAGATGTAAGAACTAGTCATGAGAACAACAGAGAAAACTGGCCTAACAGCCATATAACTATCCAGACTGTCCAGTCTGCCTTTATGGGCAAAGACGAAACCCTCACTAAACATTATCACACTGTGATTAGTACAGGTAAACGAGAAAATATATATACATCAGAACATCTCTAGTTGGTATCCTGATAAGAGCTTGGCAGCCCTAAAGTTTTATAGGTTAGAATGTCTCTGGGCCTCCTCTTTTTTATTTTTATTTTATTTTTTATTTCACCTTTATTTAACCAGGTAGGCAAGTTGAGAACAAGTTCTCATTTACAATTCCGACCTGGCCAAGATAAAGCAAAGCAGTTCGACACATACATCGACACAGAGTTACACATGGAGTAAAACAAACATACAGTCAATAATACAGTAGAAACAAGTCTATATACGATGTGAGCAAATGAGGTGAGATAAGGGAGGTAAAGGCAAAAAAGGCCATGGTGGCAAAGTAAATACAGTATAACAAGTAAAACACTGGAATGGTAGATTTGCAGTGGAAGAATGTGCAAAGTAGAAATAAAAATAATGGGGTGCAAAGGAAATAAATAAATAAATAAATAAAATAGAATAAATACAGTAGGGAAAGAGGTAGTTGTTTGGGCTAAATTATAGGTGGGCTATGTACAGGTGCAGTAATCTGTGAGCTGCTCTGACAGCTGGTGCTTAAAACTAGTGAGGGAGATGTTTCCAGTTTCAGAGATTTTTGTAGTTCGTTCCAGTCATTGGCAGCAGAGAACTGGAAGGAGAGGCGGCCAAAGAAAGAATTGGTTCTGGGGGTGACCAGAAAGATATACCTGCTGGAGCGAGTGCTACAGGTGGGTGATGCTATGGTGACCAGCGAGCTGAGATAAGGGGGGACTTTACCTAGCAGGATCTTGTAGATGACATGGAGTGGGTTTGGCGACGAGTATGAAGCAAGGGCCAGCCAACGAGAGCGTACAGGTCGCAATGGTGGGTAGTATATGGGGCTTTGGTGACAAAACGGATGGAACTGTGATAGACAGCATCCAATTTGTTGAGTAAGGTATTGGAAGCTATTTTGTAAATGACATCGCTGAAGTCGAGGATAGGTAGGATGGTCAGTTTTAAAAGGGTATGTTTGGCAGCATGAGTGAAGGAAGCTTCGTTGCGAAATAGGAAGCCAATTCTAGATTTAACTTTGGATTGGAGATGTTTGATGTGGGTCTGGAAGGAGAGTTTACAGTCTAATCAGACACCTAGGTATTTGTAGTTGTCCACGTATTCTAAGTCAGAGCCGTCAAGAGTAGTGATGTTGGACAGGCGGGCAGGTGCAGGCAGCGATCGGTTGAAGAGCATGCATTTAGTTTTACTTGTATTTAAGAGCAATTGGAGGCCACGGAAGGAGAGTTGTATGGCATTGAAGCTTGCCTGGAGGGTTGTTAACACAGTGTCCAAAGAAGGGCCAGAAGTATATAGAATGGTGTCGTCTGCATAGAGGTGGATCAGAGACTCATCAGCAGCAAGAGCGACATCATTGATGTATACAGAGAAGAGAGTCGGTCCAAGAATTGAACCCTGTGGCACCCCCATAGAAACTGCCAGAGGTCCAGACAACATACCCTCCGATTTGACACACTGAACTCTATCAGAGAAGTAGTTGGTGAACCAGGCGAGGCAATCATTTGAGAAACCAAGGCTGTCGAGTCTGCCGATGAGGATGTGGTGATTGACAGAGTCGAAAGCCTTGGCCAGATTAATGAATACGGCTGCACAGTAATGTTTATCGATGGCGGTTAAGATATCGTTTAAGACCTTGAGCGTGGCTGAGGTGCACCCATGACCAGCTCTGAAACCAGATTGCATAGAAGAGAGGGTATGGTGAGATTTGAAATGGTCGGTAATCTGTTTGTTGACTTGGCTTTCGAAGACCTTAGGAAGGCAGGGTAGGATAGATATAGGTCTGTAGCAGTTTGGGTCAAGAGTGTCCCCCCCTTTGAAGAGGGGGATGACCGCAGCTGCTTTCCAATCTTGGGGAATCTCAGACGACACGAAAGAGAGGTTGAACAGGCTAGTAGTAGGGGGGGCAACAATTTCGGCAGATCATTTTAGAAAGAAAGGGTCCAGATCGTCTAGCCCGGCTAATTTGTAGGGTTCCAGATTTTGCCGCTCTTTCAGAACATCAGCTGACTGGATTTGGGAGAAGGAGAAATGGGGAAGGCTTGGGCGAGTTGCTGTGGGGGGTGCACTGCTGTTGTCCGGGGTAGGGGTAGCCAGGTGGAAAGCATGGCCAGCCGTAGAAAAATGCTTATTGAAATTATTGTGGATTTATCAGTGGTGACAGTGTTTCCTATCTTCAGTGCAGTGGGCAGCTGGGAGGAGGTGTTCTTATTCTCCATGGACTTTACTGTGTCCCATAACTTTTTTGAGTTAGTGTTGCAGGAAGCAAATTTCTGCTTGAAAACGATAGCCGTGGCTTTTCTAACTGCCTGTGTATAATGGTTTCTAGCTTACCTGAAAAGCTGCATATCACGGGGGCTATTCGATGCTACTGCAGAACACCATAGGATGTTTTTGTGTTGGTTAAGGGCATTCAAGTCTGGGGAGAACCAAGGGATATATCTGAGATATCCCCTGAGACCAGAACCCAACTCATTTTCTTCCGATCGTAGTAGGCTTTTCTCTTTGCTGTTGATTTCTCCATGTTTCTACTGGCGATGTCATAGGCTTCAGCCATCTGTTGCTGCCACTTCTTAGCATAATCCTGGTATGATTTATCCTGTTCCTTTATCTATAACCCAAAGACAAGGTCAACAGGTAGCAGTGGAGCCCTTCCAAATAGCAGGAAATTCGGTGAGAACAGAGTAGCATCACTGGTGGTACAATTATATGCATGAATGACCTTGTTCAGATAATTTCCCCAGTTGGCCATTTTCTCTTCATCTAGTGTGTGCAACATTGACAACAGTGTACGGTTAAATTTCGGATTCCCCTGTGGATGATATGGAGAAGTACTGGAATTGGCTATTCCCGTACAGTTCTGCAAGGCTTTGAATAACTGATTTTCAAACTCTCTTCCCTGATCATGATGGATTTTTGACACAAAGCCAAACTTTGGGAAAAAATAATCGAAAAGCCTTTTTGCTGCAGTTTTTCCTGACTTATTTCTGGTGGGGTAGGCTTGTGCAAATTTTGTAAAGTTATCTAAAATAACTCAAATGTACTCGTAGCCCCCTCTGCTTTTCTCCAAATGCACATAGTCAATTGAAATCATCTGGAAAGGAGCTGTAGCTCGTACATGTTGCATTGAGGCCCTAGTTATTACACTGGGTTTCTTTTGTTTGATACACTTACACACTTTGGTGATAAAGTGTTCAATGTCATGTTGCATGTGCGGCCAATAAAAGCATCCTCGTCAAATCAAATCAAATGTATTTGTCACATACACATGTTTAGCAGATGTTAACGCAAGTGTACCGAAATGCTTGTGCTTCTAGTTCTGACCATGCAGTAATATCTAAGTAATATAACCTAACAATTTCACAACAACTACCTTATACACACAAGTGTAAAGGAAGGAATACGAATATGTACATAAAAATATATAAATGAGTGATGGACAAACGGCTTAGGCAAGATGCAGTAGATGGTATAGATTACAGTATATACATATGAGATGAGTAATGTTGGGTATGAGAACATTATATAAAGTGGCATTGTTTAAGTGGCAAGTGATACATTACATCAAGATGCAGTAGATGGTATAGAGTACAGTATATACATATGAGATGAGTAATGTAGGGTATGAGAACATTATATAAAGTGGCATTGTTTTTAATGGCTAGTGCTAAGTTCAACACTCTTTCTGTTCCTAGATGGGCCATTTCAGTGTAAGTACTTGGAAATCAGTGTTCTATACTGGCTTGGTACCACACCTTGTGTCCTTTTTGCTGTTTTCCTTTGTAATAATCCATCTGGTGAGGCATGGAGCCTGTTCCACTCTTGCAGTAACTATTTGACTTTGTATGACTCTTGTTGACATTCTGTTGGTTTACACTTAGTCCTTTGACTCTTCAGTTCCAAGATTCTCGATACAGCCGCATCCTTTAACTGAGCCTGCATGATATCGTGTGGAGACAGTCGGTCTGTAACTGTTCGCCCCCACCATGACAGCTCATCTTGCACTGATGGCCATAGTGTGACCGTGGATATCCACGTTACACAGTCATTCTGTTGTATCTGAACATCATTGAGTGTTGCTTTTACTATTCCAAGTGAGTGTTTCTCTGTGCATTCCTCCATGTAATGTTCAGCATGCAAAGGAGAGTGTGACAGAAAGTCTGAGTCAGTGTTTATCTTTCCAGGACGATACTTCAGTGTGAGATTAAAGTCAGACAGCTCTGCCACCCAGCGATGACCGGTGGCATTCAGTCTTGCTGTAGTTAGTACATATGTCAAGGGGTTATTATCACTGTACACTGTCACAGAGGGAGCATAAAATAGGACATCTCGGAATCGCTCAGTCACTGCCCATTTGGGGGCCAAGAATTCCAGTTTCCCTGAGTGAAGGTGATTGTTTCTCTCTGCTTGAGTCAGGGTGCGGGAGCCATATCCAATGACTCTCAGTTTGCCAATTTGTCATTGGTATAACACCCCTCACAATCCCTCTTCGGAGGCATGAACATGCAGGATAAAAGGGTCCTTGAAATCTGGGTAAGCATGCACAGGTGGATTAGTCAACACACTCACCAAGTGTTCTAATGCTCTCTGGTGAGCATCCTCCCATATAACTTTCTGGTGGGGGAGAGCTTGTCCCGACTGCACAGCTACCTTGGTCCTTCGCCTCCCAGAAGCTGGGGTCTCCAACTTCACTGCTAGTAAGTCATAGAGACATTTAGCATGTTGTGAAAAGTTCTGTACAAAACCCCTATAGTACCCTAGAAACCCCAGTAGTTTCCTCGACTCTCTCCCATTTGTTGGTAGCCTGTTTACCAGTTCTTGCACTGCTACAATTTCTTTAACATCCATTCTGTAAACCTCAGCAGAAATTATTTTTCCTAAATAACAGACCTCATTTTTGAATAGGTCACACTTATCAGCCCTGATGTAATGGGTGCGTGTTGGTGACAGGGAAGTCAGGCGCAGGAGAGTGAACTTGGTATAAACGGAGAGGTTTAATAAATGCTAAAAAAAACTCAGAACCAAAATATACACAAATAATAATAAAGGGTACAAAACCCGTTGCACACCAGACACATGACTTGCACTAACATACAACAAACAATCACCGACAAAGACATGAGGGGAAAACAGAGTGTTAAATACACAACATGTAATTGATGGGATTGAAACCAAGTGTGATGTAAGACAAGACAAAACCAATGGATAATGAAAAATGGATCAGCGATGGCTAGAAGGTCGGTGACGTCGACCGCCGAACACCACCCAAACAAGGAGAGGGACCAACATCAGCGGAAGTCGTGACAGTACCCCTCCCAGCTGCGCCGACCTCGGTGACGACCCGGAGGGCGAGGCGCAGGACGATCCAGATGGAGACGTTGGAACTCTCGCAGCATAGAAGGATCCAACACGTCCTCCACCGGAACCCAGCATCTCTTCTCCGGACCATACCCCTCCCAGTCCACAAGGTACTGAAGACCCCTCGCCCGACGTCTCCAATCCAGTATGGAACAAACAGAGTACGCTGGGGCCCCCTCAATGTCCAGAGAGGGTGGAGGAACTTCCCGCACCTCAGACTCCTGGAGTAGGCCAGCCACCACCGGCCTGAGGAGAGACACATGGAACGAGGGGTTAATGCGGCTAATCGGGGGGATGCTGTAACCTATAACATAACTCGTTCACTCTCCTCAGGACTTTAAATGGCCCCACAAACCGCAGACCCAGCATCCGACAGGGCAGGCGGATGAGCAGGTTTTGAGTCGAGAGCCAGACCCGGGCCCCCAGTGCGAACACCGGGGCCTCACTGCGGTGACGGTCTGCGCCAACTTTTTGGTGCAGCACGGCCTACTGAAGGTGGACATGGGCGGCTTCCTATGTTTCTTCCGCGCTTCGGAACCAGTCATCCACCTCAGGAGCCACGGTCTGACTCTGATGCCAAGGAGCCAGAACCGGCTGATAGCCCAATACACACTGGAAGGGAGAGAGGTTAGTGGAGGAGAGGCGGAGCGAGTTCTGGGCAATCTCTGCCCAGGGCACGAACGCTGCCCACTCCCCCGGCCCGTCCTGGTAATAAGACCTCAGAAACCACCCACATCCTGGTTAACTCTCTCCACCTGCCCGTTACTCTCTGGGTAAAACCTGAGGTAAGGCTGACCGAGACCCCCAGACATTCCACGAAAGCCCTCCAGACCCTCGACGTGAACTGGGGACCCCGGTCAGACACTCTATCCTCAGGCACCCTGTAGTGCCGGAAGACGTGAGTAAACAGGGCCTCCGCAGTCTGTAGGGCCGTAGAGAGACCGGGCAAAGGGAGGAGACAACAGGACTTAGAAAAAAGAACCACAACGACCAGGATCGTGGTGTTACCCTGTGAAGGTCGGTTGTGAAATCCACCGACAGGTGCGACCACGGCCATTGTGGAACGGGTAAGGGTTGTAACTTACCTCTGGGTAGGTGCCTAGGAGCCTTACACTGGGTGCACACCCAACAGGAGAAAACATAAACCCTCACATCTTTAGCCAAAGTGGGGCACCAGTACTTCCCACTAAGACAGCGCACCGTCCGGCCGATCCCAGGATGAACAAAGGAGGGTGACGTGTGGGCCCAATAGATCAGCCGGTTGCGGACAGCAGACAGAACGTACAGACGCCCAGCTGGACACTAGAGGGGAGAGGCCTCTGCACGTGACGCCCGCTCAATGTCCGCTTCCAGCTCCCACACTACCGGCGCCACCAAGCAAGAGGCGGGGAGTATGGGAGTGGGATCCATGGGCCGCTCCTCTGTGTCATACAGCCGGGACAATGCGTCTGCCTTAACGTTCTGGGAGCCTGGTCTGTAGGACAGGGTAAACACAAAACGGGTAAAGAACATGGCCCACCTTGCCTGACGAAGATTCAGTCTCCTAGCTGCCCGGATGTACTCCAGGTTGCGGTGGTCAGTCAAGATGAGGAAAGGGTGTTTAGCCCCCTCAAGCCAATGCCTCCACGCCTTCAAAGCCTTAACCACAGCCAACAGCTCCCGGTCCCCCACATTGTTATTCCGCTCCGCCGGGCTGAGCTTCTTGGAGAAGAAAGCACAGGGGCGGAGCTTTGGTGGCATGCCAGAGCGCTGAGAGAGCACAGCTCCGATCCCAGCCTCTTACGCGTCCACCTCCACTATGAATACCAAAGAAGGATCCGGATGGGCCAGCACGGGAGCCGAGGTAAACAGAGCTCTCAGCTGCCCAAAGCCCTGTCTGCCTCAACAGACCACTGCAGACGTACAGGACCCCTCTTCAGGAGTGAGGTAATGGGAGCAGCCACCTGGCCAAAACCCCAGATATATCTCCGGTAGTAATTGGCAAACCCTAAAAATCTTAGCACCTCCTTTACAGTGGTGGGAGTCAGCCAATTATGGACAGCTGCTATGCGGTGACTCTCCATCTCCACCCCTGATGTGGAAATGCGATACCCTAGGAAGGAGACGGACTGTTGAAAGAACAGGCATTTCTCAGCCTTGACGTACAGGTCATGTTCCAACAGTCGTCCAAGTACCTTGCGCAGCAAGGACACATGCTCGGCGCGTGTAGCGGAGTATATCAGAATGTTATCAATACACACCACCACACCCTGCCCGTGCAGGTCCCTGAAAATCTCGTCTACAAATGATTGGAAGACTGATGGAGCATTGATCAACCCGTACGGCATGTTGAGGTACTCATAATACTCTGAGGTGGTACTCAACGCCGTCTTCCGCTCATCTCCCTCTCGGATATGAACCAGATTGTACGCACTCCTGAGATCCAGTTTAGTGAAGAAGCGCGCCCATGCATTAACTCAATCGCCGTGGCGATAAGAGGTAGCGGGTAACTGTACCTCACTGTGATTTGATTGAGACCTCCATAGTCAATGCACGGGTACAGACCTCCATCCTTCTTCTTCACAATAAAGAAACTCGAGGAGGCGGGTGAAGTGGAGGGCCGAATGTACCCGACGCAGGGATTCGGAGACATATGTCTCCATACCCACCGTCTCCGCTTGCGACAGGGGATACATATGACTCCTGGGAAGTGCAGTGTCTACCAGGAGATTTATCGCACAATCTCCCCGTCGATGGAGTGGTAATTGATTCACCTTCTTCTTACAGAAGGCTAGAGCCAAATCGGCATATTCTGGGGGAATGCGCACGGTGGACACCTGGTCTGGACTTTCCACCGTGGTAGCACAAACGGAAACCCCTACACACCTCCCCGAGCACTCTCGCGACCACCCTATGAGAGCCCTCTATTGCCAGGAAATGGTGGGGTTATGATGAGCCAACCAGGGAAGGCCTAGTACCACGGGAAACGCAGGAGAGTCAATGAGAAAGAGACTGATTTTCTCATCGTGAACCCACTGCGTCTCCATGGCCAGGGAGATGGTGGCCTCTCTGATTAGCCCGGACCCTAATGGTCGACTTTCCAGAGCGTGAACCAGAAAAGGTCTATCCATGGGAATAATGGGGATTCCTAAACTATGTGCTAACTCTCTGTCAATAAAATTCCCAGCTGCGCCTGAATCGACGAGCGCCTTATGCTGGGAATGCGGGGAGAACTCAGGGAAACAAACAAGTACAAACAGGTGAACAACAGAGGACTCTGGATGAGAGTGGTGCATACTCACCTGAGGTGTCGCCAGAGTGCCCTGCCTGCTGCCTCGACTCCCAGAGGGACCAACCCGGCACCGACCGGCAGTGTGCCCTCTGCGGCCACAGATGGTGCACGTGAATGCCTCTCCTCCAGCCTCCCTACTCGCAGCCCCTCCCAACTCCATGGGCACAGGAGCGGGAGCGCTGGGAGATGGAACCGATAGAGCCCCCTCAGGATGTCCACAGATGACCAGCAGGTTATCCAACCGGATGGACATATCCGCCAGTTGGTCAAAGGTGGTGGTGGCATCCCTGCAAGCCAACTCCCATCGGACGTCCTCACGAAAGCTGCATCGATAGTGGTCGATGAGGGCCCTGTCGTTCCATTCGTCTCTGGCGGCCAAGGTCCGGAACTCCAGTGCGAAATCCTGTGCGCTCCTCATCCCCTGCCTCAGATGGAAAAGTCATTCACCCGCTGCTCTACTTTCGGGCGGATGGTCAAAGACAGCCCGGAAAGGGCGGGTAAACTCCTCGAAGTGGTCCAATGTCGCGTCTTCCTCTCCCCACACGGCGTTTGCCCACTCCAGAGCTCTCCCTGAGAGGCAGGAGACGTGGGCGGAGACTCTCTCCCTTCCTGAGGGAGCTGGGTGAACAGTGGCCAGGTAAACTTCCAGTTGCAAAAGGAACCCCTGGCACTGTGCGGCCGTCCCATCATACTCCCTGGGAAGGGAGAGACGAATTCAACTGGAGCTGGATCCGGACAGGACCGGTAGAGATAACCCTGGTTGAACTGGTCGAGGCGCTAGAGAGACAGGTCCATGGTCTGGACAAAGCGATCCATCATTGCACCCAGATGATGTAGCATAGCCGTGTGTTCCTGGACGTGTTCCTGGACTCCTCTGACCGGGGTACCTGCTACTGCTGACTCGATGGTAGGTATCGGATACTGTTATGAATGTGTATCGGAGGCGAAGTCAGGTGCAGGAGAGCAGAGTGTAGTGAACAGGCACAATTTATTCTGGTTTAGAAAACAGCATAAACTAACAACAAATGTGCCTAAAAACACGGAACATAGACAAAAATAAATGCCCGTAAAAAAATCCACAATATCCAAATACACGTAACACGAAACTATCCTACACAAAGACATGATGGGGAACAGAGGAATAAATACATATGAATTGATTGGGGAATGAAAACCAGGTGTGCAGGGAACACGACAAAACAAATGGATACATGAAAAATGAAGTGGCGATGGCTAGAAAGCCAGTGACATCGACCGCCAAACTCCGCCCTAACAAGGAGAGGAGCCGACTTCGGCGGAAGTCGTGACAGTGTCCCTCTGCCCTCCAGTTTGACATGCTGCGCTCACTATCCACCAAGCAACCCACAGTTAACCACCACGCAACCCACAGTTAACATGGAGGTCTTGTTCAAGGTCAGGAAGTTCACAGAGCAGGAGGGTTGAGAGGTCCTGATTGGCCGGGGCTTTACTACTCCTTACTCTGTCTCTCCTATCAAGACCCAACTCCAGTCAAATAGTAGCTACAGTATTACAACAGTATTACAACACTATGATCCTGCAATGGCAAGAATGATGGAGCATTTTAACTTACACACATTTGTGCAATGGAATTGTGGGATTTTTGCATATCCCAACTCCCTCTGAGACCCCCACAAGTGCCTTGCTCAAGAGCACAGCGACATCATAATGTGTTTTCCTACTTTGTCGGCTCTGGTATTTGAGCCAGCAAACTTTCGGTAACTGACTCAATAACAGGCTCAAACCTTGAGGCTACGTGCCGCCCCTTTGAATGTAGGATGACTCCCATAGTGGGTCCTGAACCCAGGTCAGCAGCACTCCATTGCTGTGTGTCTGTATAGTTGAGGGTATATTGGGTTAGTAAAACATCAATTCAGTTCTGGTCCCAGAACTGTGGCAGTCTCTACAGTTCCAGCCAATAGGGGGTACTCTGGTGAAGCCCATTGGAAATAAAGTGAATTGGGAAGAGTAAGAATGAAAGACAAAAAATACTGTAAACGGCTGTTACCTGTGCTGACAGGATTAAACGTGAAGTAATCCGTATTTTTCGCGTTGTAGTTTATATGATAAACTCATTGGAAGGGTAACAAATTTGGAGGCACCGCTGAGATTTATTTCCATGTGAGCACCGGCCCATATTCCTGGAACGGACAACGAGTGAGAGACATTGGGAGAGTAGCTAGCTAGCTAGCTAACGTTAGCAGGCTAACCACCTAACGGAGTGTAGTTATCTTGCCATTGCCTGTATTGTCGTTGTTGGTACGTGAATAGGACAATATGAGTCGAGAGAGGGAAACGTTGTTGGATGAAATCGAAAAGAGTTTATGGACTTTAACTGAGGACAATTTACAGCACTTGTGTGTAGTTGTGGAATAGGAGGTGTAGATGACTGAAGTAAAAGGAAAGATTGATAGAAGATTACTGTGAGAAGGAGTATTTAATGGAATTAGAGGATGAGGGAATGTCTTGGCTGCTTCAACTGAAAGACGAAATCAAAGGAATATCGGACTCTGGGGATACTGTGAAAAGTCTGCCAACAAGTCCCATCCAGTCGGCGCCAACGAGGCAAGTGGGACAGCAATATGGAACGCCGTTTGAGTCTTTGGTGTCAAAAAGATACACGTCAAATAACACTATTTGAAGTGTCAAATAATACTCTTTGACACTTCAAATAAGCTTCTTTACCAATCAGGACCTGAGTATGCCTCCACGTCACATCATAATTTAACACGTTCGTTAATTTTGTACGTAGTTATTACACATTGATTACACTCACTCGTATTTCATATGTCACAACGATTCACCGGTACGTATGCTATGAGTCATAGATTTTGTCACTGTTGATCACATTTACTTAAAGGTCGTTTGGACTCCGCCCAAGTCTCATGTACTGAGGAAAGAGGTTCACTCAACTTCTGTTCTTCCGATGTAAAATTAGCTAGCTTGTTAACAATAGCAGCCCAATTTCTCAAAAACTGTAAATCTACCATCTCTGATTGCACCAGACTGCTGCTCACGGACAGAAGAGATGGACTTCAACGACCAATATCCAGGTAACGTTAACTTAATGTTAGCTAACGTTAGCTATCTAACGTAGGTGTTGAGAGTGAGTGGTGTAACGGCTGCAAAAAAAAAGTAACTACATAATATAACACTGACGTTACCAAACTACCAACGGCGTTAGCTAGCTAACGTTAGATCTGCCTGCCATTGATATTTAACTGTACTCAAGATAGCTAGCCAAAGTTAATTGTTCATAATCTAACGTTAATTTTGGAATCTATAAAACGTTAACTAGTTACTGCTGTACAGTAACGTTAGCTAGCTAGCGATGTTGAAAGAAGATATTTTTTTTTAGCTAGTTTGTAGCTAAAGTACGTTAGTTAAAACTGCATCGCCTGTCAATGAACGGTTGTCTTCATGGGTCGGAGGCTCAGAGTTGGCACAGCTCATGCCCAATCAAGACTGAAATATGGCACATTTAGTCAAGAGTCAATGCCTGCAGGCCATTGTTACAGGATTGATAAATGATGTTAATGAATGACAAATGATAATGTCAGGGCAGAGATGAGAGTACATCACCAGAATATTAACACCAGTGAAGAACTGTTACTTGAGAAAATGCTAATTGCCCAGGGCAATGAAAGCGAACGCATGCAAAAGGCCAGGATTTCCCATAAGTTCACACACACACGAGTCAACGCAGTACAGAGTGAGGATAATGGGGATAGCAGAAAGGAATGTGCACAGGCAGAGCCCTCACAGACCACAGTCCGAAAACAAAATAAGTATAATCCTCTCCGAGTAAAATTGATGCGAGCCATGAAGCAACCAAAGAACTGACCTGTCAGGTTGCCTCATTAGTACAGTCAGTGCAGGGCCAGGGTGACCGTTCAGTTAGGAATCACTCCAACAGAAAACCAAGTCCAACCAACAGGAAGAAAAGAAAATCCAAAAGTTGTTATGAGACTGGTCAACAGACTGCCATCATTGCTACAAATGTGGCAGTGATAGCCATCAGTAGGATGTAGGATCAGGGGCAACGCACATCCATCGTGGAGGTCAGGAACCGGGAGTGACCAGACACATCTAGTTCCATCCAGTGACCGTTCAGTTAGGAATCACTCCAACAGAAAACCAAGTGGAAGAAAAGAAAATCAAAAGTTGAAGACTGTCAACAGGCCAGCTACAAATGTGGCAGTGATAGCCATTGGGCAGTCAGGGGCAACGCACATCCATCGACCACAGTCCAAACCTCAGACACATCTAGTTCCATCCAGTGTTGCAGTGATAATCCTCCCTGTCCCAAAATTGAGCAGCCAAGTGAGCAAGACATTTAAACGGGAAGGACCAGCATAGCTCAGAAATGATTGTGTCAGAAAACTGTCTGGGGCCTGGACCTAGTTACAGCAGTTCCCAACATGACATCACCAGTGGACTTTACAGAGATTAGTCCCAGTGGAGAAAAGGTTACTGTAGCACAAGGACAGATCACCACCAACCTACCCTGAAGAACCTGTCACTTGAGAAGAATTAGTTGACAGAGACAATGACCCTTGTGTTCATTGCCATCATTCAACTTCCTCATAAAAGCTGCAGAGACCCTGTGTTGATTGTTGCAACTGGGTACTGGATCCCAACCCCGTATACAGGTGGTGAGGGGCAAAGGGCATCATCCTCCCAGTGATCATTCATCACTGGGGCATACCACAAGGCTGGAGGAAGTAAATCCCTGTTCACCCTCTGGAACAACTACCCCACAAACAGTGGATAGGATTCCATTACCAGAACAACATGTGGGTCAGGTCAGACACTGGTGCAGGACAGGTCACTGTCCATCATTACAAATGCATGTGTTGGTCAACAGAGATGCATACAATAGGAGTAGCGTGCTTCAAATCAAGGCTGAACAATTCCAAAAGCACTACAAACTCATACAGATGCGGATATATGAATGAGTGATGGTACAGAGCAGCATAGGCAAGATACAGTAGATGATATCGAGTACACATCCATCGGGAAACGCCTGGAGGTCACAACCATGGAACATTATATAAGGGCAGTGACCTGGCTAGTGAACATCATTTCTAGTTCCATCCAGTGTTGCAGTGGCTGCAGTGCAAAGGTAGACCTCGCCTTCTGAATGTCAGAGAGAATGTGAAGTTGTGTTCATTGTGTCATAAAGCTGCCTATTGTTCCAAAGTGTGCCAACAGGATCATTGGAAACACCACCAACCTACATGTAAGATTGCCCGCAAGACTGACCACAACTCCCCTTGTCCCATGACACAGAGAGAGTGGGGGCCAACTACCCCAGGACATTGTAATATAGCATAGCTCATTCGTGAAAAAGTGTCGAGTGTGGTGTTATATGGAGGGTGTAAAGACACAGGGGCTCAGGTATCCATCATTACTGAGGAATGGAGAAAACGTAATTTATTTGAACCGGATGTGAGAGTGATCTGGGGCCTGGACCTACAAAGTCAGGTCGGGAAAACATCAAAACGGCCATCTCGAAAAGTTGACATTACAGCAGTGAATACTACCAACATGACATCACCTTACCAAGACAAACAGTGATAAGGACTTTACAGAGATTAGTAGCGTGTCACCTGGTTCCTGTGCCCAGTGGAGAAAAGGTTACTGTAGCACAGGTTCAGGACAGATCCCCACCGGAACCTGGCCCTGACAACGGTCAAATAGAGTGGTGGGACCTACCTGTAGAGGTTCAGCACTTGAGCCAAGACCAACAAGAATTAGTCAAAAAGATGCTCAGACAGGAATCAGCTGTTTTCGCCAAAGATGACAATGACATAGGGTGTATTGAAAATCTCAGAATGGAGATGTGCCACGCCCCTTGTATGCTGAGGTGAAAAGCCACCTTCAGGGGCTGCTGAACCAAAACTTCATCAGGAAGTCAACTTCCTCATACGTATCACCTTTGGTCTGCGTACGGGGAAAAGATGGGATTTTAAGACTTTGTGTTGATTACAGAGGATTGGACAAGACGACTGTTCCGGACAGGCATCCCATACCCCGTATACAGGAAATAGTTGATGGTTTGGGAGAAAACTCATGGTTTACAGTTTTAGATCAAGGAAAGGCATACCACCAAGGCTTCGTGGGAGAGGAGTCCAGAAAATACACTGCCTTCAGCACCTCTTGGGCCTTATATGAAAGGAAAAGAATTCCCTTTGGCTTATCAAACAGTCCCTCTGCCTTCCAACGAAGCATTGAGGAAAGTTTAGAGGGGGATAAGAGGTAGAATCTGTATAGCATATTTGGATGACGTTCTTATTTTTAGTCAGTCATTTGAACAACATGGGGAAGATGTCCGTCAGGTACTAAGGCAGCAAAATAAATGGGGCATTAAACTCAAATCAAATCAAATGTATTTGTCACATACACATGGTTAGCAGATGTAAATGCGAGTGTAGCGAAATGCTTGTGTTTCTAGTTCCGACAATGCAGTAATAACAAACGAGTAATCTAACCTAACAATTCCAAAAAGGGATAAAGAATATGTACATAAAGATATGAATGAGTGATGGTACAGAACGGCATAGGCAAGATGCAGTAGATGGTATCGAGTACAGTATATACATATGAGATGAGTAACGTAGGGTATGTAAACAAAGTGGCATAGTTTAAAGTGGCTAGTGATACATGTATTACATAAAGATGCAGTAGATGATATAGAGTACAGTATATACATATACATATGAGTTGAATAATGTAGGGTATGTAAACATTATATTAAGTAGCATTGTTTAAAGTGGCTAGTGATATATTTTACATCAATTCCCATCAATTCCCATTATTAAAGTGGCTGGAGTTGAGTCAGTGTGTTGGCAGCAGCCACTCAATGTTAGTGGTGGCTGTTTAACAGTCTGATGGCCTTGAGATAGAAGCTGTTTTTCAGTCTCTCGGGTCCCTGCTTTGATGCACCTGTACTGACCTCGCCTTCTGGATGATAGTGGGGTGAACAGACAGTGGCTCGGGTGGTTGTTGTCCTTGATGATCTTTATGGCCTTCCTGTGACATTGGGTGGTATAGGTGTCCTGGAGGGCAGGTAGTTTGCCCCCGGTGATGCGTTGTGCAGACCTCACTACCCTGATACAGCCCGACAGGATGCTCTCGATTGTGCATCTGTAGAAGTTTGTGAGTGATTTTGGTGACAAGCCGAATTTCTTCAGCCTCCTGAGGCGCTGCTGCGCCTTCTTCACGATGCTGTCTGTGTGGGTGGACCAATTCAGTTTGTCTGTGATGTGTACGCCGAGGAACTTAAAACTTACTACCCTCTCCACTACTGTCCCATCGATGTGGATAGGGGGTGCTCCCTCTGCTGTTCCTGAAGTCCACAATCATCTCCTTTGTTTTGTTGACGTTGAGTGTGAGGTTACATTCCTTACACCACACTCCGAGGGCCCTCACCTCCTCCCTGTAGGCCGTCTCGTCGTTGTTGGTAATCAAGCCTACCACTGTAGTGTCGTCCGCAAACTTGATGATTGAGTTGGAGGCGTGGAGAGTCCGCATGTTTTGGTTGCGGGCTGTGTCAGTGGCACTGTATTGTCCTCAAAGCGGGCAAAAAAGTTATTTAGTCTGCCTGAGTGCAAGACATCCTGGTCCGTGTCGGGGCTGGTTTTCTTTTTGTAATCCATGATTGACTGTAGACCCTGCCACATACTTCTTGTGTCTGAGCCGTTGAATTCAGGGCTGATAAGTGTGACCTATTCAAGAATGAGATCCGTTATTTAGGAAAAATCATTTCTGCTGAGGGTTACAGAATGGATGTTAAAGAAATTGTAGCAGTGCAAGAACTGGTAAACAGGCCATCAACAAACGGGAGAGAGTTGAGGAAACTACTGGGGTTTCTAGGGTACTATAGGGGTCATGTACAGAACTTTTCACAACATGCTAAATGTCTCTATGACTTACTAGCAGTGAAGTCGGAGACCCCGGCATCCGGGAAGCGAAGGACCAAGGTAGCTATGCAGTCGGGACAGGCTCTGCCCCACCAGAAAGTTATATGGGAGGATGCTCACCAGAGAGCATTAGAACACTTGGTGAGTGTGTTGACTAATCCACCTGTGCATGCTTACCCAGATTTCAAGAACCCTTTTATCCTGCATGTTCATGCCTCCAAAGAGGGATTGGGAGGGGTGTTATACCAACGACAAAGTGGCAAACTGAGAGTCATTGGATATGGCTCCTGCATCCTGACTCAAGCAGAGAGAAACTATCACCTTCACTCAGGGAAACGGAATTCTTGGCCCTCAAATGGGCAGTGACTGAGCGATTCCGAGATGACCTATTTCATGCTCCCTCTGTGACAGTGTACAGTGATAATAACCCCTTGACATATGTACTAACTACAGCAAGACTGAATGCCACCGGTCATCGCTGGGTGGCAGAGCTGTCTGACTTTAATCTCACACTGAAGTATCGTCCTGGAAAGGTAAACACTGACGCAGACTTTCTGTCACACTCTCCTTTGCATGCTGAACATTACATGGAAGAATGCACAGAGAAACACTCACTTGGAATAGTAAAAGCAACACTCAATGATGTTCAGATACAACAGAATGACTGTGTAACGTGGATATCCACGGTCACACTATGGCCATCAGTGCAAGATGAGCTGTCATGGTGGGGGCGAACAGTTACAGATCGACTGTCTCCACACGATATCATGCAGGCTCAGTTAAAGGATGCGGCTGTCTCGAGAATCTTGGAACTGAAGAGTCAAAGGACTAAGCCTAAACCAACAGAATGTCAACAAGAGTCATACAAAGTCAAACAGTTACTGCAAGAGTGGAACAGGCTCCATGCCTCACCAGATGGATTATTACAAAGGAAAACAGCAAAAAGAGGCCTCCCGGGTGGCGCAGTGGTTAAGGGCGCTGTACTGCAGCGCCAGCTGTGCCATCAGAGACTCTGGGTTTGCGCCCAGGCTCTGTCGTAACCGGCCGCGACCGAGAGGTCCGTGGGGCGACGCACAATTGGCCTAGTGTCGTTCTGGTTAGGCAGGGCTTGGCCGGTAGGGATGTCCTTGTCTCATCGCGCACCAGCGACTCCTGTGGCGGACCGGGCGCAGTGCGCGCTAACCAAGGTTGCCAGGTGCACGGTGTTTCCTCCGACAAATTGGTGCGGCTGGCTTCCGGGTTGGATGCGCGTTGTGTTAAGAAGCATTGCGGCTTGGTTGGGTTGTGTATCGGAGGACGCATGACTTTCAACCTTCGTCTCTCCCGAACCCATACGGGAGTTGTAGCGATGAGACAAGATAGTAGCTACTAAAAAACAATTGGATACCACGAAATTGGGGAGAAAAAGGCGTAAAGAAAACAGCAAAAAGGACACAAGGTGTGGTACCAAGTCAGTATAGAACACTGATTTCCAAGTACTTACACACTGAAATGGCCCATCTAGGAACAGAAAGAGTGTTGAACTTAGCACTAGCCATTTAAAACAATGCCACTTTATATAACGTTCTCATACCCTACATTACTCATCTCATATGTATATACTGTACTCTATACCATCTACTGCATCTTGCCATCTTGATGTAATGTATCACTTGCCACTTTAAACAATGCCACTTCATATAATGTTTTCATACCCTACATTACTCATCTCATATGTATATACTGTAATCTATACCATCTATTGCATCTTGCCTAAGCCGTTCGGCCATCACTCATTTATATATTTTTTGGTACATATTCGTATTCATTCCTTTACACTTGTGTGTATAAGGTAGTTGTTGTGAAATTGTTAGGTTAAATTACTTGTTAGATATTACTGCATGGTCAGAACTAGAAGCACAAGCATTTCACTACACTTGCATTAACATCTGCTAAACATGTGTATGTGACAAATACATTTGATTTGATTTGACGAGAATGCTTTTATTGGCCGCACATGCAACATGACATTGAACACTTTATCACCAAAGTGTGTAAGTGTATCAAACAAAAGAAACCCAGTGTAATAACTAGGGCCTCAATGCAACATGTACGAGCCACAGCTCCTTTCCAGATGATTTCAATTGACTATGTGCATTTGGAGAAAAGCAGAGGGGGCTACGAGTACATTTGAGTTATTTTAGATAACTTTACAAAATTTGCACAAGCCTACCCCACCAGAAATAAGTCAGGGATAACTGCAGCAAAAAAGCTTTTCGATGATTTTTTCCCAAAGTTTTGCTTTGTTTCAGAAATCCATCATGATCAGGGAAAAGAGTTTGAAAATCAGTTATTCAGAGCCTTGCAGAACTGTACGGGAATAGCCAATTCCAGTACCTCTCCATATCATCCACAGGGGAATCCGAGATTTAACCGTACACTGTTGTCAATGTTGCACACACTAGATGAAGAGAAAATGGCCAACTGGGGAAATTATCTGAACAAGGTCATTCATGCATATAATTGTACCACCAGTTTTCTCACCGTATTTCCTGCTATTTGGAAGGGCTCCACTGCTACCTGTTGACCTTGACTTTGGGTTACAGATAAAGGAACAGGAGAAATCATACCAGGATTACGCTAAGAAGTGGCAGCCACAGATGATTGAAGCCTTTGACATCGCCAGTAGAAACATGGAGAAATCAACAGCAAAGGGAAAAGCCTACTACGATCGGAAGAAAATGAGTTGGGTTCTGGTCTCAGGGGATCGTGTACCGGTGAGGAACATGTCAGAACGTGGGGCGCCGGGAAAGCTAAGATCACACTGGGAGGACCAAATACATGTGGTGGTAACCAGGAAATGTGATGACAGCCCTGTCTATGAGGTCAAACCCAAGAGGGGTACAGGCAGGGCCCGGGTTCTGCATCGCATTATGCTCATGTCATGTAATTCCCTACCATTTGAGGAACCTGTTGAAACACCCAGTAGAGGTCTGTGGAGAAGGGAACCACCCCAGCAAAATCAGCAAAATGGGGAGAGCGCTGAGTCTAAGAGCTCAGATGAGGATTCTTATCCAGTATTCATCAATAGGCCACGTAGGGATGAGGAGAGCAGACAGAGTAGCACACAACTAGTATCAGATAATAGTGAGGAACGGGGTCAGACTGATAGAAACTTCACTGTGAAGGAGTGCCAGCCAGTCCTCAGAGAGAGCCTGGAGAGGACCCGGGTAAATATGGAAACAGCTAAGGGTTCAGAGACTCAATCATCTCATGATGAAGTGGACACGGATTCATTGGGGTCACCCATGACCTTGCCCCGCCGTTCGGCCCGGCAGAGGAGGCCCAGAGACATTCTAACCTATAACACTTTAGGGCTGCCAAGCTCTTCTCAGGATACCAACTAGAGATGTTCTGATGTGTATATATTTTCTCGTTTACCTTTACTAATCACAGTGTGATAATGTTTAGTGGGGGTTTTGTCTTTGCACATAAAGGCAGACTGGACATGTCTAGATAGTTATGTGGCTGTTAGGCCAGTTTTCTCCGTTGTTCTCATGACCAGTACTTACATCTTCTGTTTGTTTTGAAGCTAGTGAAATGTTTGGGGGTGTTGTAAGGGGCTTAGTACATATGTATTTCAGCCACTAGGGGGTACTCTGGTGAAGCCCATGGGAAATAAAGAAATATAGTTTAAGTGAATTGGGAAGAGTAAGAATGAAAAACTAAAGAAAGACTGTAAATGGCTGTTACCTTTGCTGACATGATTAAAAGTGCAGTAAACCGTACTTTTCGCGGTGTAGTTTATATGATAAGCTCAT
>NW_024607273.1:0-17500 GCF_018296145.1 Oncorhynchus tshawytscha | reverse complement strand
AGAGAAAAGAGGGGAGAGGAGATGAGTGGAGAGATGAGGAGATGAGTGGAGAGGAGAGGAGATGAGGGGAGAGAAGATGAGTGGAGAGGAGAGGAGATGAGGGGAGAGGAGATGAGTGGAGAGGAGAGGAGATGAGGGAGAGGAGAGGAGAGGAAAAGAGGGGAGAGGAGATGAGTGGAGAGGAGAGGAGATGAGTGGAGAGGGGATGAGTGGAGAGGAGAGGAGATGAGTGGAGAGGAGAGGAAAAGAGGGGAGAGGAGATGAGTGGAGAGGAGATGAGTGGAGAGGAGAGGAGAGGAGATGAGGGGAGAGAAGATGAGTGGAGAGGAGAGGAGATGAGGAGAGAGGAGAGGAGAGGAAAAGAGGGGAGAGGAGATGAGTGGAGAGGTGAGGAGATGAGTGGAGAGGAGAGGAGATGAGGGGAGAGAAGATGAGTGGAGAGGAGAGGAGATGAGGGGAGAGGAGATGAGTGGAGAGGAGAGGAGATGAGGGGAGAGGAGAGGAGAGGAAAAGAGGGGAGAGGAGATGAGTGGAGAGGAGAGGAGATGAGTGGAGAGGAGAGGAGATGAGGGAGAGAAGATGAGTGGAGAGGAGAGGAGATGAGGGGAGAGGAGATGAGTGGAGAGGGAGAGGAGAGGAAAAGAGGGGAGAGGAGATGAGTGGAGAGGAGAGGAGATGAGTGGAGAGGAGAGGAGAGGAGAGGAGAGGAAAAGAGGGGAGAGGAGATGAGTGGAGAGGTGAGGAGATGAGTGGAGAGGAGAGGAAAAGAGGGGAGATGAGTGGAGAGGAGAGGAGATGAGGGGAGAGGAGATGAGTGGAGAGAAGAGGAGAAGAGGGGAGAGGAGATGAGATGAGTGGAGAGGAGAGGAGAGGAAAAGAGGGGAGAGGAGATGAGTGGAGAGGAGAGGAGAGGAGATGAGTGGAGAGGAGAGGATAGGAAAAGAGGGGAGATGAGTGGAGAGGAGAGGAGATGAGGGGAGATTAGATGAGTGGAGAGGAGAGGAGAGGAAAAGAGGGGAGAGGAGATGAGTGGAGAGGAGAGGAGAGGAGAGGAAAAAAAGGGGAGAGGAGATGAGGTGAGATGAGGGGGAGATGAGAGGAGAGGGAGTGGAGAGGAGAAGAGAGGAAAAGAGGGGAGAGGAGATGAGGGAGATGAGTGAAGAGGAGAGGGGATGAGTGGAGAGTAGAGGAGAGGAGAGGAAAAGAGGGGAGAGGAGATGAGGGGAGATGAGAGGAGATAAGGGAGATGAGTGAAGAGGAGAGGAGATGAGTGGAGAAGAGAGGAGAGGAAAAGAGGGGAGAGGAGATGAGTGGAGAGGAGAGGAGAGGAGAGGAGTGGAGAAGAGAGGAGAGGAAAAGAGGGGAGAGGAGATGAGTGGAGAGGAGAGGAGAGGAAAAGAGGGGAGAGGAGATGAGGGGGAGATGAGAGGAGATGAGTGGAGAGGAGAAGAGAGGAAAAGAGGGGAGAGGAGATGAGAGGAGATGAGTGGAAAGGAGAGGAGATGAAAAGAGGGGAGAGGAGATGAGTGGAGAGGAGAGGAAAGAGGGGAGAGGAGATGAGTGGAGATTAGAGGAGAGGAAAAGAGGGGGAGGGAGATGAGAGGAGAGGAGAGGAAAAGAGGGGAGAGATGAGTGGAGATGAGTGAAGAGGAGAGGAGATGAGTGGAGAAGAGAGGAGAGGAAAAAGAGGGGAGAGGAGATGAGTGGAGAGGAGAGGAGAGGAAAAGAGGGGGAGAGGAGATGAGGGGAGATGAGAGGAGATGAGTGGAGAGGAGAAGAGAGGAAAAGAGGGGAGAGGAAATGAGAGGAGATGAGTGGAAAGGAGAGGAGATGAAAAGAGGGGGAGAGGAGATGAGTGGAGAGGAGAGGAAAGAGGGGAGAGGAGATGAGTGGAGATTAGAGGAGAGGAAAAGAGGGGGAGGGGAGATGAGGGGAGAGGAGAGGAAAAGAGGGGAGAGGAGATGAGTGGAGAGGAGAGGAGAGGAAAAGAGGGGAGAGGAGATGAGTGGAGAGGAGAAGAGAGGGGAGTGGAGAGGAGATGAGAGGAAAAGAGGGGAGAGGAGATGAGTGGAGAGGAGAGGAAAAGAGGGGAGAGATGAGTGGAGAGGAGGGGAAAAGAGGGGAGAGGAGATGAGTGGAGAGGAGAGGAGTGGAGAGGAGATGAGAGGAAAAGAGGGGAGAGGAAAAGAGGGGGAGAGGAGATGAGTGGAGAGGAGAGGAGAGGAAAAGATTGGAGAGGAGATGAGGGGAGATGAGAGGAGATGAGTGGAGAGGAGAGGAAAAGAGGGGAGAGGAGATGAGGGAGAGGAGAGGAGAGGAGTGGAGAGGAGAGGAGAAGAGGGGAAAAGAGGGGAGAGGAAAAGAGGGGAGAGGAGAGGAGAGGAAAAGAGGGGAGAGGAGATGAGGGGAGATGAGAGGAGATGAGTGGAGAGGAGAGGAGAGGAAAGAGGGGAGAGGAGGTGAGTGGAGAGGAGAGGAGAGGAAAAGAGGGGGAGAGGAGATGAGGGGAGATGAGTGAAGAAGAGAGGAGATGAGTGGAGAGGAGAGGAGATGAGTGGAGAGGAGAGGAGAGGAGAGGAAAAGAGGGGAGAGGAGATGAGTGGAGAGGAGAGGAGAGGAAAAGAGGGGAGAGGAGATGAGGGGAGATGAGTGAAGAGGAGAGGAGATGAGTGGAGAGGAGAGGTGATTAGGGGAGAGGAGATGAGGTCCTGTGTGGCTCAGTTGGTAGTGCACTTGCAATGCCAGGTTTGTGGGTTTGATTCCCACTGGGGACCAGTATGAATGAAAAAGTAGGCACAGTACTGCAAGTTGCTCTGGATAAGAGTATCTGGTAAATTACTAAAATGTAAAAATGAGAGGGGAAATGCGGGGCGATAAGGGAAGATTAGGTGAGGAGATTACGGGAGATGGGGTGAGGGGATGAGGGAGATGGGGTGAGGAGATGAGGGAGATGGGGTGAGGGGATGAGGGAGATGGGGTGAGGAGATTACGGGAGATGGCGTGAGGGGATGAGGGAGATGGGGTGAGGGGATGAGGGAGATGGGGTGAGGTGATTACGTGAGATGGGGTGAGGGATGAGGGAGATGGGGTGAGGGGATGAGGGAGATGGGGTGAGGGATGAGGATGATGGGGTGAGGAGATTACGTGAGATGGGGTGAGGGGATGAGGGAGATGGGGTGAGGGGATGAGGGAGATGGGGTGAGGGGATGAGGGAGATGGGGTGAGGGGATGAGGGAGATGGGGTGAGGGGATGAAGGAGATGGGGTGATGCCTCTACACCTGCATTGCTTGCTGTTTGGAGTTTTAGGCTGGGTTTCTGTACAGCACTTTGAGATATCAGCTGATGTACAAAGGGCTATATAAATAAATTTGATTTGATTTAATTTGATGAGGGAGATGGGGTGAGGGGATGAGGGAGATGGGGTGAGGAGATTATGTGAGATGGGGTGAGGGGATGAGGGAGATGGGGTGAGGGGACATTCTCAATCTCTATTTAAAAACCCCATACCAAGATAGTGCTCAGAATAAATAGTATGGTCTCATGTCAGTCAACAAATGCACACTGTTGTTGCCACTTTTTGGCCTCCCCATTACAGATGTCTCTATGATTACCAATAGGGGGTGCTATCTTTTTCCTGTCTCCTCCAGTGGATTAAATGTCAGTACCTATCCTGGCTGGGAACCCTATAGACAAACTAAGACATGCAAGCAGAGAGAGAACCACTCAACCATCACTGCACTCCTGAAACATCCCCTAATTACACACCAACCACCACCAACTAAAAATGTATGTAGTTCTGTCCTTCAGCTGTTCTTGTCTAATGATGTTCTGTATTATGTCATTCTTTATTATGTTTCATGTTCTGTGTGGACCCCAGGAAGAGTCACTGCTGCTTTTGCAACAGCTAATGGGGATCCTAATAAAATACCAAATACCAACTTGAGACTATATGAAATCTGTTGCTGTTACTAGAGTTCTCCCCATCACATTGCCCCTCATATCACATGATATCAATTGCTGGTTATGTATGGAGGCAGTTCGAACCCCTGGTGTGAACCAGTGATGAGGTAGATGTAGTTCACTATTCTGTCTTACTGTCTTACTAAAGAGCTGGAGCAAATGAAGATGCTTTGGTTGAAGGTAGGCCTACAGTATATCTATGGCAAGAAATAGGACGTATACTATTGCCTACTCACATAGTTGCGCAGCAACTTACTGCCTTCCTGAAGACAAACAATGTATACGAAATGCTTCAGTCTGGTTTTAGACCCCATCATAGCACTGAGACGGCACTTGTGAAGGTGGTAAATTACATTTTAATGGCATCGGACCGAGGCTCTGCATCTGTCTGCTGTTCCCACATGCTTCAAGAGGGCCACCATTGTTCCTGTTCCCAAGAAAGCTAAGGTAACTGAGCTAAACGACTACCGCCCGTAGCACTCACATCCGTCATCATGAAGTGCTTTGAGAGACTTGTCAAGGACCACATCACCTCCACCCTACCTGACACCCTTGACCCACTCCAATTTGCTTACCGCCCAAATAGGTCCACAGACGATGCAATCTCAACCACACTGCACACTGCCCTAACCCATCTGGACAAGAGGAATACCTATGTGAGAATGCTGTTCATCGACTACAGCTCGGCATTCAACACCATAGTACCCTCCAAGCTCGTCATCAAGCTCGAGACCCTGGGTCTCGACCCCGCCCTGTGCAACTGGGTACTGGACTTCCTGACGGGCCGCCCCAGGTGGTGAGGGTAGGCAACAACATCTCCTCCCGCTGATCCTCAACACTGGGGCCCCACAAGAGGTGCGTTCTGAGCCCTCTCCTGTACTCCCTGTTCACCCACGACTGCGTGGCCATGCACGCCTCCAACTCAATCATCAAGTTTGCGGACGACACAACAGTGGTAGGCTTGATTACCAACAACGACGAGACGGCCTACAGGGAGGAGGTGAGGGCCCTCGGAGTGTGGTGTCAGGAAAATAACCTCACACTCAACGTCAACAAAACTAAGGAGATGATTGTGGACTTCAGGAAACAGCAGAGGGAACACCCCCATCCACATCGATGGAACAGTAGTGGAGAGGGTAGCAAGTTTTAAGTTCCTCGGCATACACATCACAGACAAACTGAATTGGTCCACTCACACAGACAGCATCGTGAGGAAGGCGCAGCAGCGCCTCTTCAACCTCAGGAGGCTGAAGAAATTCGGCTTGTCACCAAAAGCACTCACAAACTTCTACAGATGCACAATCGAGAGCATCCTGGCGGGCTGTATCACCGCCTGGTATGGCAACTGCACCGCCCTCAACCGTAAGGCTCTCCAGAGGGTAGTGAGGTCTGCACAACGCATCACCGGGGCAAACTACCTGCCCTCCAGGACACCTACACCACCCGATGCTACAGGAAGGCCATAAAGATCATCAAGGACATCAACCACCCGAGCCACTGCCTGTTCACCCCGCTGTCATCCAGAAGGCGAGGTCAGTACAGGTGCATCAAAGCTGGGACCGAGAGACTGAAAAACAGCTTCTATCTCAAGGCCATCAGACTGTTAAACAGCCACCACTAACATTGAGTGGCTACTGCCAACACACTGTCAATGACACTGACTCTACTCCAGCCACTTTAATCATGGGAATTGATGGGAAAATATGTAAATTTCTCACTAGCCACTTCAAACAATGCAACCTTATATAATGTTACTTACCCTACATTATTCATCTCATATGCATACGTTGATACTGTACTCTATATCATCGACTGCATCCTTATGTAATACATGTATCACTAGCCACTTTAACTATGCCACTTGGTTTACATACTTATCTCATATGTATATACTGTACTCGATATCATCTACTGTATCTTGCCTATGCTGCTCTGTACCATCACTCATTCATATATCCTTATGTACATATTCTTTATCCCCTTACACTGTGTTATAAGACTGTAGTTTTTTTGGAATTGTTAGTTAGATTACTTGTTCGTTATTACTGCATTGTCGGAACTAGAAGCACAAGCATTTCGCTACACTCGCATTAACATCTGCTAACCATGTGTATGTGACAAATAAAATTTGATTTGATTTGATTTGTCCTCGTGCTCCTAGACCTTAGTGCTGCTTTTGATACAATCGATCACCACATTCTTTTGGAGAGATTGGAAACCCAAATTGGTCTACACGGACAAGTTCTGGCCTGGTTTAGATCTTATCTGTCGGAAAGATATCAGTTTGTCTCTGTGAATGGTTTGTCCTCTGACAATGGTTTGTCCTCTGGTGTTCCTCAAGGTTCCGTTTTGGGACCACTATTGTTTTCACTATATATTTTACCTCTTGGGGATGTTATTCGAAAACATAATGTTAACTTTCACTGCTATGCGGATGACACACAGCTGTACATTTCAATGAAACATGGTGAAGCCCCAAAATTGCCCTTGCTAGAAGCATGTGTTTCAGACATAAGGAAGTGGATGGCTGCAAACGTTCTACTTTTAAACTCGGACAAAACAGAGATGCTTGTTCTAGGTCCCAAGAAACAAAGAGATCTTCTGTTGAATCTGACAATTAATCTTAATGGTTGTACAGGCGTTACTCTGGACCCTGATCTCTCTTTTGAATAACATATCAAGACCATTTCAAGGACATATTTTTTCCATCTACGTAACATTGCAAAAATCAGAAACTTTCTGTCCAAAAATGATGCAGAAAAATTAATCCATGCTTTTGTCACTTCTAGGTTAGACTACTGCAATGCTCTACTTTCCAGCTACCCGGATAAAGCACTAAATAAACTTCAGTTGGTGCTAAATACGGCTGCTAGAATCCTGACTAGAACCCAAAAATTTGATCATATTACTCCAGTGCTAGCCTCTCTACACTGGCTTCCTGTCAAAGCAAGGGTTGATTTCAAGGTTTTACTGCTAACCTACAAAGCATTACATGGGCTTGCTCCTACCTATCTCTCTGATTTGGTCCTGCCGTACATACCTACACGTACACTACGGTCAGAAGACGCAGGCCTCCTAATTGTCCCTAGAATGTCTAAGCAAACAGCTGGAGGCAGGGCTTTCTCCTATAGAGCTCCATTTTTATGGAACGGTCTGCCTACCCATGTCAGAGAAGCAAACTCGGTCCCAACCTTTAAGTCCTTACTGAAGACTTATCTCTTCAGTGGGTCATATGATTGAGTGTAGTCTGGCCCAGGAGTGGGAAGGTGAACGGAAAGGCTCTGGAGCAACGAACCGCCCTTGCTGTCTCTGCCTGGCCGGTTCCCCTCTTCCCACTGGGATTCTCTGCCTCTAACCCTATTACAGGGGCTGAGTCACTGTCTTACTGGGGCTCTCTCATGCCGTCCCTGGAAGGGGTGCGTCACCTGAGTGGGTTGATTCACTGATGTGGTCGTCCTGTCTGGGTTGGCGCCCCCCCTTGGGTTGTGCCATGGCGAAGATCTTTGTGGGCTATACTCAGCCTTGTCTCAGGATGGTAAGTTGGTGGTTGGAGATATCCCTCTAGTGGTGTGGGGGCTGTGCTTTGGCAAAGTGGGTGGGGTTATATCCTTCCTGTTTGTCCCCAGTCCACCTGGCCGTGCTGCTGCTCCAGTTTCAACTGTTCTGCCTTATTATTAGACGACCATGCTGGTAATTTATGAACATTTGAACATCTTGTCCATGTTCTGTTATAATCTCCACCCGGCACAGCCAGAAGAGGACTGGCCACCCCACATAGCCTGGTTCCTCTCTAGGTTTCTTCCTAGGTTTTGGCCTTTCTAGGGAGTTTTTCCTAGCCACCGTGCTTCTACACCTGCATTGCTTGCTGTTTGGGGTTTTAGGCTGGGTTTCTGTACAGCACTTTGAGATATCAGCTGATGTATGAAGGGCTATATAAATAAATTTAATTTGAAAAAAATAGTCCAGCCAAGGTGACTGGATATACACTACATATGATATTCAACCACTCTGAGAGAAAAAGAGCCAGAGAGAGCAAGAGACAGCAGAGAGAGTGAGAGAGATAGCAGAGAGAGTGAGAGAGACAGCAGAGAGAGAGACAGCAGAGAGAGAGACAGCAGAGAAAGTGAGAGAGACAGCAGAGAAAGTGAGAGACAGCAGAGAGAGAGACAGCAGAGAAAGTGAGAGAGACAGCAGAGAGAGAGAGAGACAGCAGAGAGAGAGACAGTAGAGAAAGTGAGACAGCAGAGAGAGAGACAGCAGAGAAAGTGAGAGAGACAGCAGAGAGAGAGAGACAGCAGAGAGAGAGACAGTAGAGAAAGTGAGACAGCAGAGAGAGAGACAGCAGAGAAAGTGAGAGAGACAGCAGAGAGAGAGAGACAGCAGAGAGAGAGACAGTAGAGAGAGACAGCAGAGAGAGAGACAGCAGAGAGAGAGACAGCAGAGAGAGAGACAGCAGAGAAAGTGAGACAGCAGAGAGAGAGACAGCAGAGAAAGTGAGAGAGACAGCAGAGAGAGAGAGAGCAGCAGAGAGAGAGACAGTAGAGAAAGTGAGACAGCAGAGAGAGAGACAGCAGAGAAAGTGAGAGACAGCAGAGAAAGTGAGAGAGACAGCAGAGAAAGTGAGAGAGACAGCAGAGAAAGTGAGAGAGACAGCAGAGAAAGAGACAGCAGAGAAAGTGAGACAGCAGAGAGAGAGACGGCAGAGAAAGTGAAAGAGACAGCAGAGAGAGAGACAGCAGAGAAAGTGAGAGAGACAGCAGAGAGAAAGACTGGAGAGAGATAGACAGCAGACAGCAGAGAAAGTGAGAGAGACAGCAGAGAGAGAGACAGTAGAGAAAGTGAGACAGCAGAGAGAGAGACAGCAGAGAGAGAGACAGTAGAGAAAGTGAGACAGCAGAGAGAGAGACAGCAGAGAGAGAGACAGTAGAGAAAGTGAGACAGCAGAGAGAGAGACAGCAGAGAAAGTGAGAGACAGCAGAGAAAGTGAGAGAGACAGCAGAGAAAGTGAGAGAGATAGCAGAGAAAGTGAGAGAGATAGCAGAGAAAGAGACAGCAGAGAAAGTGAGACAGCAGAGAGAGAGATGGCAGAGAAAGTGAAAGAGACAGCAGAGAGAGAGACAGCAGAGAGAGAGACAGCAGAGAAAGTGAGACAGCAGAGAGAGAGACAGCAGAGAAAGTGAGAGAGACAGCAGAGAAAGTGAGAGAGACAGCAGAGAAAGTGAGAGACAGCAGAGAGAGAGACAGCAGAGAAAGTGAGAGAGACAGCAGACAGCAGAGAAAGTGAGAGAGACAGCAGAGAGAGAGACAGCAGAGAGAGAGACAGCAGAGAGACAGCAGAGAGACAGCAGAGAGATAGACAGCAGAGAGACAGCAGAGAGATAGACAGCAGAGAGATAGACAGCAGAGAGAGAGACAGCAGAGAGACAGCAGAGAGATAGACAGCAGAGAGATAGACAGCAAAGAGAGAGACAGCAAGAGAGATAGACAGCAGAGAGAGAGACAGCAGAGAGAGACAGCAGAGAGAGAGACAGCAGAGAGATAGACAGCAGAGAGAGAGAGACAGCAGAGAGAGAGACAGCAGAGAAAGTGAGAGAGACAACAGAGAGAGAGACAGCAGAGAGAGAGACAGCAGAGAAAGTGAGACAGCAGAGAGAGAGACAGCAGAGAAAGTGAGAGAGACAGCAGAGAAAGTGAGAGAGACAGCAGACAGCAGAGAAAGTGAGAGAGACAGCAGAGAAAGTGAGAGAGACAGCAGAGAGAGAGACAGCAGTCAGCAGAGAGAGAGAGTCTGATGTAGAACTCATTTGCTTGCTGTTGTTGCGCCAAAGCTCAGAACTGATGTCCAATCAGTTTCAATTAGTTGGAGCTGTTTTCATTATGCTGGGAACATCAGTCAATATGTCTGCCTGTCTGGTAAGCTGATCCAGAAGCTGTGGCTACAGAAAACCTATAGCCAGACTCAAGTCTGCATGTCTGACTCTGGTTAGACAGAAGCAGTTTCTATGATCAGTTTGACCGCTCCCAATCTCAGCCTTAACCATTAAGGGGTCAAACATAAAGCTGGCCTTCGATCAGTGTCTACGGGCAACTTCACCCTACCCTCTGTCTCTGAGGAGGGGGATGCATCAAGGCTTATTGCTCTCAGGCAACTGTATACACTGGGCTTCAGCTCTGTCAAAACAGATAGTCATGATGTCACAATTGTCATTGACACGATGTTTAAGTCTCAAACACGGTGGAGGGATGCCTGTTCATTGAGTCACAGATATGTCAACGTAATGAGATAAGGACACTACAGTAGTAAATCCGTTACATGAATACATGAATTTCCCCTGTTCTGCTTTCAATTCTCCTTTTTGAAACTATAGATATTATAATAATTATTATACGTTATTAAACTATAAAGAACTATAAAGACAGGATTCCTTCTTCGTTTTAGTGTAATTTCCAATGTGTGCAAAGAGCAAATGACAATGTTATCATGCTGGATGAGTATATTAATCACACACATCCACTCTACACCAATTAAATGAGTGTTAATATAATTTGATATTATTGCTGAGTTAAATTATATTCACTCTGAAAAGATTATAAAATGAGATTGGTGTTGTATGTTATGAGCCCATGATAATGGTGCCCAAAAGAATAATATAAAATGTGCTGCTAATTTTCTTTTGCCTCCAGTTGTTTTATTGCCATTGAATAGTAGCATGATGCTTTGGGGCAAATGGAACGATCAAGGAATGATCAAGAAAAGAGAGACAGAAAAATATTTCTTACTGTCGCTTTGTCCTTCTTTTCATCCAATGAAAAAGCAAATGTTGCAAACTGAGTGATATGTCTACCGGTCTATCAATAAATAAAACCAAAAGCGAAGATCAAAATGGAAAATACAAATATCGCGTCGTCTTTGTGTAGGGAATTAGGGAGTCATGATCTGAAAGTTTTCTCAGAGTAACTCTGATTGCGTCTTAAAGTTCTGAGGAGCATCAAGAGATATGGTATCTAAGAGAATTACCTTCAGTTTTATTCATGTTTTTTCCCACCCAATCTTTCCCCCCGGTGATTGGCGGGGAGGAAATGTATTCCTACAGAAATGAGGCGAGTCATAGTCATTGTCTAGCTAGCTACTCCTCAGTTCAGCTCGGGCTGTCACTGCTCAGTTCAAAACATTGCCAGGCAAACCACTCAAATATGCACCCAAACCTGCTCTTCGACTTTGCTTTGAACATCAGGGAAATTTGTTCCCAAACAGGTCAGGATTTTTCTCTAAGTTTTGCAGCTCCCTAATGTTCCTGTGGAGTAGCTATGGTTACGATGAATTACTAGATTACATTCTCATGTGTTTTGTGAAGCTATGGTCCTTTATCTTTAGGGGATTTATACACAGTTTGACACCTTTTAAAAGGAAGATGTACCTGACATTATGAAATTGTTTATGCAGACCTTGAGAGCATGCGCACACGCACACACACACACACACACACACACACACACACACACACACACACACACACACACACACACGCACGCACACACACACACACACACACACACACACACACACACACACACACACACACACACACACACACACACACACACACACACACACACACACAGAGAAACACACACATTTCTCAAATCCGTAAGAGGACAGCTTCATGGTGTGATTGGCTTGGGATAAATGGATCTTGGAATCAACTTATTTTCCTCTGCAACAGACACCTGTTTCTCTGTGTCTGGCTGCTGGGGTGTTTAGGCTAAATATCACTGAGAGATTCATTTACACACATACAGATACTCAGAGGTTTAGAGTTACATATACAGAGTTACATATACAGAGTTAAATATACAGAGTTACATATACAGAGTTACATATACAGAGTTTCATATACAGAGTTACATATACAGAGTTACATATACAGAAGAGAGAATACAGTAGACGGCACACGTCAAACGTGTGATTTATGACCCTACTTTTATGTTCCGGTGTGTATGCCCATATATGGGCATCCTGCAGGACATCCTGACAGGAAGTTCTCACGCCTTAGAGTGAGTGTTTATTTAACCAGATAGTGCATCTGTTCCTTTGAAGCTGTCATGATGAATGATGTGTAGGGACTTCGTTGAACTGGGGGATGTGTTTGAACATTTCAAAGAGTATGGCCCCCCCTGTTGTAGTGACCTTAAGGCTGTTGTCTATGAAACAGGAATGTCCAGGGTTATTGGGGGCAGCCGCATTATAAATAAGAGCTGAACACTACAAGCGATGTTGATAAACCACTAAAGAAATGAAACATGGATTTTGTGATCAGTGACACACACGTGATGACCGTAACAACAGAAGCAGGACCTTGGTTGAAACATAGAGAAAGGGCTGAGTATTGGGTCTTGTGCCCTGGAGTCTATGGGTCTTGTGCCCTGGAGTCTATGGGTCTTGTGCCCTGGAGTCTATGGGTCTTGTGCCCTGGAGTCTATGGGTCTTGTGCCCTGGAGTCTATGGGTCTTGTGCTCTGGAGTCTATGGGTCTTGTGCCCTGGAGTCTATGGGTCTTGTGCCCTGGAGTCTATGGGTCTTGTGCCATCTATTCCCGGTGTTTACGATGTAACCGAGGCTTTCCTACAGGAACTGAAGGAGGTGATCTACATCCACGAGAAACTCAAAGAAATCCGGCACACACTGGTGGACGACAACAAATGTAAGGAGGCTCTATAAACCCCAAGAGAACGAGTAACAATATATATATTTTACTTAGATATAAAGCAATGGGTAACTATATGCATACGATGTTAGAGAGAATAAATACATTTTTTCTTTTGAGAGAACTTACAAATGTTATGCAGCAAATTATTGAAAATAAAGTGAACAATGTATCACTCTACACAACCCACCATACAGGGGTTAATGTATCGCTCTACACAACCCACCATACAGGGGTTAATGTATCGCTCTACACAACCCACCATACAGGGGTTAATGTATCGCTCTACACAACCCACCATACAGGGTTAATGTATCGCTCTACACAACCCACCATACAGGGGTTAATGTATCGCTCTACACAACCCACCATACAGGGGTTAATGTATCGCTCTACACAACCCACCATACAGGGGTTAATGTATCGCTCTACACAACCCACCATACAGGGGTTAATGTATCGCTCTACACAACCCACCATACAGGGGTTAATGTATCGCTCTACACAACCCACCATACAGGGGTTAATGTATCGCTCTACACAACCCACCATACAGGGGTTAATGTATCGCTCTACACAACCCACCATACAGGGGTTAATGCATCGCTCTACACAACCCACCATATAGGGGTTAATGTATCGCTCTACACAACCCACCATACAGGGGTTAATGTATCGCTCTACACAACCCACCATACAGGGGTTAATGTATCGCTCTACACAACCCACCATACAGGGGTTAATGTATCGCTCTACACAACCCACCATACAGGGGTTAATGCATCGCTCTACACAACCCACCATACAGGGGTTAATGTATCGCTCTACACAACCCACCATACAGGGGTTAATGTATCGCTCTACACAACCCACCATACAGGGGTTAATGCATCGCTCTACACAACCCACCATACAGGGGTTAATGTATCGCTCTACACAACCCACCATACAGGGGTTAATGTATCGCTCTACACAACCCACCATACAGGGGTTAATGTATCGCTCTACACAACCCACCATACAGGGATTAATGTATCACTCTACACAACCCACCATACAGGGGTTAATGTATCGCTCTACACAACCCACCATACAGGGGTTAATGTATCACTCTACACAACCCACCATACAGGGGTTAATGTATCGCTCTACACAACCCACCATACAGGGGTTAATGTATCGCTCTACACAACCCACCATACAGGGGTTAATGTATCACTCTACACAACCCACCATACAGGGGTTAATGTATCGCTCTACACAACCCACCATACAGGTGTTAATGTATCACTCTACACAACCCACCATACAGGGGTTAATGTATCGCTCTACACAACCCACCATACAGGGGTTAATGTATCGCTCTACACAACCCACCATACAGGGGTTAATGTATCGCTCTACACAACCCACCATACAGGGGTTAATGTATCGCTCTACACAACCCACCATACAGGGGTTAATGTATCGCTCTACACAACCCACCATACAGGGGTTAATGTATCGCTCTACACAACCCACCATACAGGGGTTAATGTATCACTCCTACACAACCCACCATACAGGGGTTAATGTATCGCTCTACACAACCCACCATACAGGGGTTAATGTATCGCTCTACACAACCCACCATACAGGGGTTAATGTATCGCTCTACACAACCCACCATACAGGGGTTAATGTATCGCTCTACACAACCCACCATACAGGGGTTAATGTATCGCTCTACACAACCCACCATACAGGGGTTAATGCATCGCTCTACACAACCCACCATACAGGGGTTAATGTATCGCTCTACACAACCCACCATACAGGGGTTAATGTATCGCTCTACACAACCCACCATACAGGGGTTAATGTATCGCTCTACACAACCCACCATACAAGGGTTAATGCATCGCTCTACACAACCCACCATACAGGGGTTAATGCATCGCTCTACACAACCCACCATACAGGGGTTAATGCATCGCTCTACACAACCCACCATACAGGGGTTAATGCATCCTCTACACAACCCACCATACAGGGGTTAATGTATCGCTCTACACAACCCACCATACAGGGGTTAATGTATCACTTTAGGGGTTAATGTATCGCTTGACACAACCCACCATTAATGTATCGCTCTACACAACCCACCATACAGGGTTAATGCATCGCTACACAACCCACCATACAGGGGTTAATGTATCACTCCTACACAACCCACCATACAGGGGTTAATGTATCGCTCTACACAACCCACCATACAGGGTTAATGTATCGCTCTACACAACCCACCATACAGGGGTTAATGTATCGCTCTACACAACCCACCATACAGGGGTTAATGTATCGCTCTACACAACCCACCATACAGGGGTTAATGTATCGCTCTACACAACCCACCATACAGGGGTTAATGTATCGCTCTACACAACCCACCATACAGGGTTAATGTATCGCTCTACACAACCCACCATACAGGGGTTAATGTATCGCTCTACACAACCCACCATACAGGGGTTAATGTATCGCTCTACACAACCCACCATACAGGGTTAATGTATCGCTCTACAAACCCACCATACAGGGGTACTCTACACAACCCACCATACAGGGGTTAATGTATCGCTCTACACAACCCACCATACAGTGGTTAATGTATCTGTAATGTATCGCTCTACACAACCCACCATACAGGGGTTAATGTATCGCTCTACACAACCCACCATACAGGGGTTGTATCGCAACAACCCACCAAGAGGTTAATGTATCAAAACCCACCATGGGAAAATGACACAACCCACCATACAAGGGTTAATGCATCGCTCTACACAACCCACCATACAGGGGTTAATGTATCGCTCTACACAACCCACCATACAGGGGTTAATGTATCGCTCTACACAACCCACCATACAAGGGTTAATGCATCGCTCTACACAACCCACCATACAGGGGTTAATGCATCGCTCTACACAACCCACCATACAGGGGTTAATGAACAACCCACCATACAGGGGTTAATGTATCGCTCTACACAACCCACCATACAGGGGTTAATGTATCGCTCTACACAACCCACCATACAGGGGTTAATGTATCGCTCTACACAACCCACCATACAGGGGTTAACCTCTTGAGCTTATGGCTGAATACTGCCCCCTTTGGAGGAAGTGCGTGCCCATAGTAAACTGAAAATATTTTTTTCCAAAATTGCTAATATATGCATATAATAATAATTATTGAATAGAAAACACTCTAAAGTTTCTAAAACCGTTTAAATTATGTCTGTATGTAAAGCAGAACTCTCAGGGCAGCCTTTCTCCCAAACTCTCTCTTGTCAAGAGAAAAGTTAATGTATCGCTCTACACAACCCACCATACAGGGGTTAATGCAGAGCGTGTGCTGAAAATGGAGCAAATCATGAGTGAAGTAAGACATACGGGGGAGACCCTAACCCTAACCCTAGAAACTAGGAACATCCCTGTCTAAGATTTTAGTTTATTTGTTTGAAACACCGTTAAATTGAAACATGTATCATATTTGTTGTTTATATACTTATATAACGGATGTGTGTGTGTCTTAAAAATTCAGCTATACAAGTCTGTAAATAAACCAAGTATACAAGGTGTTGCATGCATGGGTCACTGAAAAACGGTAATATCCTGTTACGTATCCTGAATTGTCTGTATACCAATGTTTTAAAAATGCAAAATGAAAATGAAATGTTCTCGTCATTTGAAAGGGGCTCATTAATGTTATTGTACATCAGAGAGGCAAGAAGGATCTGTTGAAAAACATTTATTATACCCCTCTAACCCAGGGTCTTTAATAATACCCCTCTAACCCAGGGTCTTTAATAATACCCCCTCTAACCCAGGGTCTTTAATAATACCCCTCTAACCCAGGGTCTTTAATAATACCCCCTCTAACCCAGGGTCTTTAATAATACCCCCTCTAACCCAGGGTCTTTAATAATACCCCCTCTAACCCAGGGTCTTTAATAATACCACCTCCAACCCAGGATCTTATGGGCGGAAGGAGAGGTTCCAGAGAGCTATAGCCGAAGAAACAGGTAGCAGATTAGTTTGCTGCTCAAGTGAATGAATGGCTGGCAAAGCAGGATGGTTACACTGCATAAACCTGTGCAAAAACAATTTCCCTGAAATAGAGTTTTTTCTACCCATCCCTCGTCCCAGTTTCAGGCGGATCTATGTGACATGCAGGGTCTTGCAGATAAAAATGATGGAAATCGCTACATTCTAACGGTTATAGATATTTTCTCTAAAATAGCATTTAGAAGGGTCTTAAAAAATAAGAGCGGGGCAGATGTGACTCGGGCCTTTGACTCTATCTTGAAGGATGGAGGAGCCCCCAAGAAAGTGCAGACTGACGGCTGTAAAGGGTTTTTTAATAATACTTTTCAGAAACTCATGAAGAGGCACAATATCGTACATTTTGCTACAGGTTCGTATTTGAAAGCTTCAGTTGTTGAACACGTTAACAGAACTCTGAAGGAGAGGATGTGGAAATACTTTACGGCTCACAACAGCCATAGATATATGGATATAGTTCAAGATTTAGTAAAGGGTTACAACTACAGCTACCATAAGAGTATATGGATGAAGCCCTCGGAGGTCTCTTCTGAAATCTCTTAACAAGTCTTTAAATATCTGTATGGTTTGTTCCCCCTTCGCCGTAAGAAGAAAATTGATTTTAAATTCATAGTGGAGGACTTGGTACGTATATCCAAGTTGAGGGGTGTTTTCGACAAAAAATATGAGCAAGGTTACAGCGATGAGTTGTCCACCGTTACCGAATGTCTACAAGTTAAAAGATTATGA